>NC_056745.1:1256751503-1256844003 GCF_019279795.1 Protopterus annectens
TTATCTAATTCAGTATATTGTCTAAGCAGAAGGTGCATGCTAGTCACATAAGCCTACTACAGCCATTTTTTCTGAGCTTCTCTCTGCCCACTCATGGACCCCTTGTTTCAGTTTTTGTCACAACTCAAATGTTGCTTCAACTTCCCTGATTAAACTCAATTTTAGCTACTGAAGCATCAAGAACTACACATTCAATAACAGTTTTGCAAATGCCCACTCTCCAGTTCTAACATAAGGTCTTCTCCAGTTGTTCAATCATTTACAGCCTTGATCTGCTATTATGATACAATCTTTATATTTTTTCACCAAGTTAGTCCCATTAAAATGGTGGACTCTTTTTCAGGGGAGACCTGAGCCTGTATTGATTACTCCCAGGGAAAATTTGGCCAGGGCATTGATAGGAACTTCCCCTATTCTTTTCAATGTGTGCTATGGGATCTTTTACATCCACCTGAGCTACCACCAACTCACGCATATTGGACATGAGTTCAATATCTCATCTGTAGGACAACACAATCACAAAAGCAGCATCCCACCTATGCTGCACCACTGTGTCTGCAATCCATCTACTTGTCATGAGAAAAGAACCCACAACCTTTGCACCAATGGTGAGTGCACTACATGTTGCGCCACTGACACAGACTATTGTGCATCCTGACCACAGTCAGTCCTCCTGTATATAGTAAAATATCACTTAATGTCTGGTATTCCTGGAATACAAGTCTGAACCATACATTCAACTAAATGAGAGCAGCTGTCTTCCTTATCATCCTCAATATTCAGTAAGCAACACCCCATCTTGCGTTTCAGTAACTGATTAGAGACAGCATAGGTGAGACTTTCCTTGCACTACCATGGTTAAGCATGTCTGCTGATAACTGCAATATACATAATGGTCATTTGCTGAAGGGTGTGTTGATTGACATTTGTATAATATATAATATACAGTGGATTTAAAAAGTGTACACACCCCTGTTAAAATACCAGGTTTTTGTGATATAAAAAAATGAGACCACAATAAATAATTTCAAATTTTTTCCTGCCTTTAATGTGACATATAACCTGTACAGTTCAAGTGAAAAAACAAACAAATCTGTTAGGAGGAATAAAATATAAAAAAATAAAAAATGTACAATAAGCTGGTTGCATAACTGTGCATGCCCTTAAACTGATACTTTGTTAAAGCAACTTTTGATTTAATTACAGCTTTCCATCTTCTTGGGTAGGAGTCTATCAGCATGGCACATCTTGACTTGGCAATATTTGCCCGCTCTTCCTTGCAAAAGAGCTCCAAATTTGACAGATTGCGAGGGAATCTCTTGTGCACAGCCCTCTTCAGGTCACCCCACAGATTTTCTATTGGATTTAGGTCTGAGCTCTGGCTGGGCTATTCCAAGACTTTAATTTTCTTCTGGTAAAGTCATTCTTTTGTTGATTTGGATGTATGCTTGGGATCATTGTCGTGTTAAAAGGTGAAATTCCTCTTCATCTTCAGCTTTCTAGCAGACGCCTGAAGGTTTTGGGCCAAAAGTAACTGGTATTTGGAACTGTTCCACCTTGACTGAAGCCCAAGTTCCAGCTGAAGAAAAGCAACCCCAAAGCATAATACTGCCACCACAATGCTTCACCTTGGGGATGGTGTTCTTTTGATGATGCAAAGTGCTGTTTCTGCCCCAAACATACCTTTTGGAATTGTGGCTGAAAGGTTCAACCTTGGTCTCATCAGACCATAACACATTTTCCCACATACTTTTGGGAGACTTGATGTATTGTTTTGCAAATTTTAGCCAGGCATGGATGTTTTTCTGTGTAAGAAAAAGCTTCCGTCTTGCAACCCTACCCCATAGTCCAGACATATAGAGAATACAGGAGATTGTTGTCACATGTAGTACACAACCAGTAATTGCCAGAAATTCCTGCAGCTCCTTCAGTATTGCTGTAGGTCTCTTGACAGCCTCCCTGACCAGTTTTTGTCTTGTCTTTTCATCAATTTTGGAGGGACGTCCAGTTCTTTACAACATCACTGTTGTCCCATATTTTCTCCACTTTTTGATGACTGTCTTCACTGTGTTCCATGGTATATCCAATGCTGTGGACATTTTTTTGTACCCTTCTCCTGACTGATACTTTTCAACAATGAGATCCCCTTGATGTGTTGTAAGGTCTCTGCGAACCATGGCTTTTGCTGTAGCAGGCAACTGAGTAAATGTCAGGAAAATCCTACTAGGACAGCTGAACTTTATTTGGGGTTAATCAGAGTCTCTTTAATTGCAGGTGTGTACCCAAGAACACTGAATGCTGTAATTAAATCAAAAGGTTATTCAGCAAAGTATTAGTTTAAGGGTATGCACACTTATGCAACCATCTTATTGTATGTTTTTTTTTTTATTTTTTATATTTTTCCCCTAGCAGATTTGTGTTTTTCAATTGAATTGTACAGGTTATAGGCCACATTAAAGGTGGGAAAAGTTTTGAAATTATTTATTGTGGTCTCATTTTTTTATATCACAAAAACCTGGCATTTCAGCAAGGATGTGCACACTTTTTATATCCGCTGTACTTTCTGTTTAATATTAAATAAACAACTCCATACATAAGCAGTTGTAATCTAGAACAGCAAACAGTCATATGAGTGAATGCTTTTTAATGATGTAAAAAAAAGTGCTCATATGAACAAATCTTATTTGTATTGAGTTTTTGCCAGCACGTTTTGAATGAGGTTGGGGTGCAATGGGGTAAGAGCGGGGTATGGGAATTTGCCCTTTCCCTGCTGTTGTGCATTCTCAGAGTTGGTGTATATAATTAGTAGAAGAAGGGGGGGCAGACACATTATTTTCAGTTTGCGCAGTTTTTGATCATTTTAGATTTGCTCTAAAATGATTGCTCTTTAATGATTTGTTCTTCTGATGGTTCAATATTTCATGAGACAATCATACACAAAAATAAATGAAACTCAGTCAGCAGACATTCTTGTGAGGAAGGTTGCAACATACTCTTCTCTAATCAGGTGGAGTGAGAGGTGAGGGGAAACCTTATCTTTTAAGCATAATGAAGAATATGGTGGTCTAGTAAAAAGAAATTGTCTGAACATTGACACTATTAAACTAAGAGATTACAATTAACTGAATGTGAGCCCTGCTATACGTAAACATAGAGCACAGAGAAATACAGGCTCACTGCAAACTTACAATTAGTGCACTATTGTGCAGGAACACTATTTATGGATCATGTTCCTTGACAGTGGAGTAGAAAGCCCCACCACTGTCTATGAATTGTGTACAGAAGCAAGTACATAGTACATAACTCATGCACTATGTGCTGTGTACTATGTGCTTGCTACTCTACACAATTCATAGCACATAGTACACAGCACATGCACTCCTGCAGCCAGTTCATACCCACTTTCATCTGCAACCAGATAGCTGCTGTATTGTGTTTGGCCTAATAACATTGCAGTATAGTACAGCAGAGAAAAGCCATATCTTACTAAATATGTTTTCCTGCTGCAATGTGTTCCACTGTAATGTCTATATGAGTCATTCATAAAGGCATTTCAGTTAGCATAAATGATTGTGAAGCTAAGGGTCATCACTATAATACGGCAATGAGGAGAAATGGTACTATGTGAGCTCCCACCACTGACAGAGCTCTATGCAAAGCAACATATTAACAGGGGGTGGATGATCAATGTGTTGTCAGCTGCTGCGTGATTGGATAATATGTGGCTACAGTTCCATAGGTTATTCCAATGGCATCAACCAGTACTCCAGTTGTACAGCATTGTTGAATTGTGTACAGACGGAGGGGGGGGGGTGTTGTTTGCATATGCACTCCTTTCATGAAGTACAGTTGTACACAATAAGGTAAGACTGCATACAATGCCTTACCCTATTGTGTAGCTTTTTATATGAATATCATAGGGATTTGATGCACCATTCTGCAGCTTTCCAGAGCTGTTCTTAAGAAATAGTACCCACAGACAATGAAGCATTTATTTTACAATACCTAGAGAATAGGCCATTTAAAAAAGTAGACAGCTGGTATTAAAAATATTCTTTATATATTATTAGACACTGTGGTTAGGAAAGGGACCAAATGAATGCTTTATAATAATAATAATAATAATAATAATAATAAATACTGTTAAAAGAAAATTAATCCTAAGTAGCACAAAATATTTTGTATAACGCCATTTGATCAGCATGTTGCTGGAGAGATTATCGTTTCCTGTTAATATTCCTACACATTTGACAGCATTACTTCTACCCAGTTTTGTCAAACATTCTACTACTGATCATATAGAGTGAAGGAAGGGAACTTGTTCAACAAACACCTGTAAAACCAGCTCCAGTGATATAAAGGAAGAATTCCTGACTAAAGTCCAGGTGACTCAAGATCAGGTGCAGAGGTATCTCCTGAAGCTAGTGAGAATGAGCTACTTATTGTGGGAATATGAATCTGGATCACCTAATGTAACACTCCCTCAAAGGATGGACAGTACACAAAGGAGGTATATTGGAGTATAAATGTAGTGTACCAAGCTCATACCTTCAATCACAGGTGCCCAACACCCTGCTTTCATATGGGGGAGGTGTAGAATACTAACAATTATGTAATCTGCATGTTTCCCACACATCTATGAATGTACCCTATGAAGCCACTCAAAGTGGTTCAGGGTTCAGATGAAGTTTGCATCATAAAAGAGGAATTTTAGCATAATTTTTATGTTTTCAGAATACATGACAACGAATAATTCTTTTTGGCAAAATTGTGTTTTGTCATTTTAAAATAGTGTTTTATAACACAAACTGAATTGCAAAATAGCAGTCTTAGCAAACTATTTTTTTTGCTTGATTGATTTAGATATATATTTGCTGGCTTCTGAGCTATTCTGAAATTGCTGGTTTTTCTCCCACCCTTATTCCTGCTGTGTTAAATAGTGGTCTAACATTTTTTTGAGTTTTATCTGATTGTCTCAAAGCTTACTAGTATAATTAATATCCCCTGTTGTTAACCTCTGCATTCATTGCTTGAAGCTCCTTGTGTTCTCACTGAAAGTGCTACTGAAACAATTCAAAAACTAAAGTGATAAGTCTATTTTTCTGGCACTTCTTTTCAAAGTTCTGTATTATCCTATTTTTTTTTTGCTTGATTGATTTAGATATATATTTGCTGGCTTCTGATCTATGCTGAAATTGCTGTTTTTTCTCCCACCCTTATTCCTGCTGTGTTAAATAGTGGTCTAACAACTTTTTGAGTTTTATCTGATTGTCTCAAGGCTTGCTAGTATAATTAATATTCCCTGTTGTTAACCTCTGCATTCATTGCTTGAAGCTCCTTGTGTTCTGACTGAAAGTGCTACTGAAACAATTCAAAATATAAAGTGATAAGTATATTTTTCTGGCACTTCTTTTCAAAGTTCTGTATTATCCTATTTTTTTTTTTTTGCTTGATTGATTTAGATATATATTTGCTGGCTTCTTATGCTGAAATTGCTGTTTTTTCTCCCACCCTTATTCCTGCTGTGTTAAATAGTGGTCTAACAACTTTTTGAGTTTTATCTGATTGTCTCAAAGTTTGTTAGTATAATTAATATTCCCTGTTGTTAACCTCTGCATTCATTGCTTGAAGCTCCTTGTGTTCTGACTGAAAGTGCTACTGAAACAATTTGAAATATAAAGTGATAAGTATATTTTTCTGGCACTTCTTTTCAAAGTTCTGTATTATCCTAATTTTGTTTTTGCTTGATTGATTTAGATATATATTTGCTGGCTTCTGATCTATGCTGAAATTGCTGTTTTTTCTCCCACCCTTATTCCTGCTGTGTTAAATAGTGGTCTAACAAATTGTGTGTTCCCACCCTCCTTCCCTATTGGTATCTTCTTCTTATACTTGGTGGCTTTGCAATTGCCCGCCCCTGCTGAATATTTGATCTGTGACACTCCTCCCATTCTAGTGTCATTAGCTCATTCTACCTAATACAGAGAAAAAAATTGCACTTTATTCATCTGCTCTTACTGTATTTGTGTTTCATCTTACTTTATTACATTATTTTGCTTTTGCCTCTTCTTGAAAGTACTCAAGTGTCCTTATTCTGCTGCATTTATTACTGCTTGATAGTAGCCTGATTAAACTGTAACTTATTCTAAGCCTTTTGGTTTATGCACCTGGGCTTCAGACCAGTTATTTTACATTAAGCAGGATTGTGGTCTGCACTGTTGTGGCAGGACAGGTAGCTTACATCCTTCTAAGTTGGGAATTGCTGATTGAAGGCTCAGTGTCTGTTATTCTAAAAGTGTATTAGTTCTGGTTTAAGCACTTGGGCTTCAGGCCAGTTATTTTACATTAAGAAGGTTTGTGGTCAGCACTCTTGTGGGAAGAGAGGCTAGATTCTGCCCTTCTGAGCTGGGAATTTCTGGTTAAAGGCTTATTGTGCCTGCTTATTTGAACCATTTCTTTCTGAAATTGGTGCACCTTGTTTGCTGTAGCATAGACTAGATTCAGGCCTACTGAATCTAGCTTTGTTTGTATAACTTGAGCACTGATCCAGGCCATCATTTTTGGAGAAGGTTCTCCTGCACCTTAGTGGCAGGAGTGTGCAGTTAGAACTTGTCTGATTAAAGACCGATGGACAGGGCTCAGTTTTGAGCTTTTTACTGGTTAAGTGGGTAATTAGTTTAAATCAGTTTGCTCGTTTTCTATTGTTATAGAAAAAAAATTGCACTTTATTCATCTGCTTTTACTTTATTTGTGTTTCTTCCTACTTTATTACTTTATTTTGCTTTTGCTGCCTGTTCTTAAAAGTACTTAACTGCATTATTTATTTTGGTGCATTTATTACTGCTTGTTAGTAGCCTGCTTAAATTGTAACTGTTATTCTAAGCCTTTGGTTTACGCACTTGGGCCTCAGACCAGTTGTTTTACATTAAGAAGGTGCGGTCTGTACTCTTGTGGGAGGAGAGGGTAGATTCTGCCCTTCTGAGCTGGGAGTTTCTGGTTAGAGGCTTATTGTGCCTACTTATTTGAACTGTTTCTTTCTGAAATTGGTACACCTTGTTTGGTAAATTCAGACCTGCTGAATCTAGCTTTGTTTGTATAACTTGAGCACTAATCTAGGCCATCTTTTTTTGGAGAAGGTTCCCCTGCACCCTAGTGGCTGGAGTGTGTAATTAGAAATTGTCTGATCAAAGACTGCTGGAATGAGGCTCAGTTTTTAGCTCTTATTGGTCAGTTGGTTCATTTGTTTAAATCAGTTTGCTAATTTCTACTGTTAAAAAAATACACTTTATGCATCACCACTTAGTTAGGGGTAAACTACTCCTGGCACCATAAAATCTGCTCTTCAAATTTTCCCTTAGAACTAGTCAGTTTTTTAGTTTTATCACTCAAATCTGTTTCTTTAAGCTCAGCACTTGCTCAGAACTCGTTATAAGCACTAAATAAGCTACCAATTACTACAGCACTCAACTTTCCTCACTTATCTAGATGAAAACAGTTTTAGTACTTAGTAAATAAGCACCTATCCAGGCATGTCTAAGGGTCAGCTCCTGGTGTTTTCTCCTGTCTACCTGATGAATCTGGGCATCTTGGAGCAATGCAGCAATTGCCTCATGTACACAGACAACCCTCTCCTCCTACCACCCAACACTACAACCTGAGAGATGCACTTATATTGCCAAACTGGAAGCAAAGCTCTCTTCAGCCAAGACTGGACTAAACAGTCAAGAGAAGAAGGTAAACACTTGCACCACACTACACTTATCACATAGTCCCTCAAAACCTACTCCACCAAAATCCACACATAGAAACACAAAAACGTTCGCAGAGGCTCTCAATAATAATTTGCTCAAGCAACAGAGACCTCCAAAGCAGAAACTCAAGCAACCTCCACCCCCTAACACAACCCAAATGACACATAACCCACAGATTCAGTGTGCCAGTCAACCACAGCCCATAAGGCAAAACAACATAACCAACACACTAGTAGTAGGTGACTCTATAGTCAGGCACACTGATGTCCAACTCAACAGGCTAAACAAGGAGAAGGTTACTGTCAGCTGCTTGTCAGGTGCCAGGATCCGTCACATAACCCACTCACTCAGGTCACTCCACAACAAAATACAAATATGACTCTGTCATTGTCTATGTTGGTGTGAGCGACCTGAGATGTACCTCCCTGGACTACATGAAAAGAGACATGGAAGAACTCTCTAATCTTGTAGCCCAGATAGGTATGACCCTAGCCCTGAGTAGTATCCTGCCATCGCCCAGAATGATACCGCAGTACAAGGACAAAATGATTGACTTCAACAATTGGCTAAGCTTCTGGTGTCATTCTAAGGGCATCCAGTATCTGTCTGCCTGGAATAACATGATCGACAGACCACGATGCTTTGCCAGAGATGGCCTGCACCTGTCGCCCTTGAGATTCCGGATACTGGCTAAGGCTCTTGCCACCCCTGTAGTGCCTTTTTTAGGCAAGGTTCAAATGACAAATTCATCACCATAACAGGTACAAGCAAGCAAAATCTCAGGGTATTGTTACTTAATGCTAGAAGTCTAAACCTCAAAATGCACTCACTCGAGGCAGTGCAGTGTCAGAGACCTGGTTCAAGGCACCAGAGAGCACACCTGCATTACCAGACTATAATTCATACCACACCTTTCGGCCACCTAACCTGGACTGAAACACTGAAGATGGAGGCTTTCCATATTCATTAAGGATATCCACACCTCCAGGCTAGTTGCTCAGCATAATGCATCCGAGATTATCCAAGTGCAACTAACTCTGGGCAAGACCACAATCCAAATTGTAGCTTGCTACAGATACCCCACCATGTCCCAGGATTCCCACTCCTCATTTCTTGATACACTGGAAAATATTAGGGTACAACCCTACACCCTAATAATGGGCGATTTCAACTACCCCACCATTAACTGGGAAAACTACTCATGTACCAACTCTTTTGCTCAACATTTTCTGGAATTCGTAAATTCCATTGCCTTGGATCAACTTATCCACACCCCCACCAGGGGCAACAATATTCTAGACCTGGTCATTACCAACATGGGTGACCAGTGTTCCACATCAAAGGTCAATTCCTCAGTGGTCAGATCCGACCACAAGCTAATCACCCTAGACATCCCCTACCCCCCATTAGGAAAACTACCGTAAAACATTTCTCCAAAGCCAACTTCACGCTTCTTAAGACAGAAGTGGCAAACATCGTGACACCTATGCAGACGGACAATAGATGTATGACTGCTGATTCCTAACAATTGCACTTTATAAGCACTTGCAGGAGTGCATGGATCGTGCTATCCCTAACAGAACCAAGATGAATCCAATCTGGTGGTCCCCTGCCATAAACAAACTCTACACCGGAAGAAAAAAACTGTTGAAAAAAGAGTAAAATCCCATGATTGGAGGAACTCCCTGGTCAGCCTCAGTAAGAAGCTGAGATCCCTCATAAAATCCTCCAAAGCTAGTTATGAAAACAAAATCACCACTGATTCTAAAGACAACCACAAAGCATTCTATAGCTATGTCAAGAATCTCAATGGCAAAACTCAGATCTGCTCTGAGTTACAGTACAATGGCACTAAATATACAGAACCAACTGATATTGCCAACATCCTGGCAGATAGATTCAGTGCTAACTTTACCCCCCCTCTCACCCTCTAAACGGCCCATCTCTGTACCAGAAGAATGCAAAGTTCCTGTAATCAAGGCTGCACAGGTAAAAACCACACTCTCCAAAGCCAAGAACACAGCATCCATGGGACCTGACAACATCCCAGGCTGCGTTTTACACAGACTACAGAGTGAAATGGCACCCCACCTAAGTACCATGTTCAATCATAGCCACACCTCAGGCTTTGTGCCCACTGAATGGCACACAGCGACGGTTATCCCACTCCACAAAGGGGGATCCACCATGGCCAGGAACTACTGCCCCATTAGCCTGATGAGCCTGGTCTGCAAGGCCATGGAACGTATCATCATGGAACTTATAAACAAAGACATTGGTAATCTCCAAACTCTGGACCCCACCCAATTTGGGTTTGTAAAAGGCAGATCATGTCTCCTAAACCTGATATACTTCTTTGAAGCAGTCACCAAAGCCGTAGATGAGGGTAAGGTGGTTCACACAGCCTATCTAGATCTCGCCATGGCTTTCAACACCATCCCCCACTCTGAAATTATAGATAAACTCACTAAACTAGGTATAAATCCCTATGTCACAAGATGGGTTGCCAAATGGCTCACTGACAGAACCCACACTGTGAAAGTAGCAGACTCCAAATCCGACTTCAGACCAGTGACAAGTGGAGTGCCACAAGGTTCAGTCCTGGGTCCTCTCCTGTTTGGTATATACTTCTCTGAAGTACAGGCTAACAAAGAAGGTCATTGGCTAATGAAGTTTGCAGATGACTGCAAACTAGGAGCCATAATCGAAACTCCTAATGATGTGGGTATCCTAAAAAAGGGCCTCACTGAGACAGATGCCTGGTGTCAAAGCCATGGCCTCAAGCTCAATACCAAATAGTGCATTGTCATCCCCCTTGAACTACCATATAGGCAGTAGTAAACTTAACACCGAAAGTGTGATAAGAGACCTTGGGACACAGGTGGACAATAGTCTCTCCTTTGATAATCACATTGACACAGTAGTCAGGAAATCCTTCTATATGGCACTCCTCATCACAAAAGGTTTCTCATCCAGGAAAAAAGAGGTCACTGTTCCCCTCTACTCATCACTCATTAGACCCATTCTAGAGTACAACACCCTTTTTGGTATGTACCTCACAAGACATCTACAACAACTGGAAAGGCAGCAGAAATACCTCACAAAGAGGACTACTGGCCTCAAACAGATGCCCTATGCAGACCATCTCAAAAATCTCCAGGTTTACTCCATCACATATCGCCTACTCAGAGGCGATCTCTGCCTAACATACAAAGCTATGTCAAACCCAGAGCTGTTGGACATGCTCCACTTAAAGAAATCCCAATCCCTCTGAGCTACATGCTCTAGGGACTTAAACCTTGTCACCACAATAAACAGAACATGCTGGAGGGATAGATTCCTGTCCCAGAAACTTCCTATACTCTGGAACAAACTACCTATCTATATCAAACAAAGCTCCTCATTAGCACTCTTCAAGAAAAATCTTGATGATTGGATGGGAAATAGGAAATTCACTCCAGGGATCACTTCTGTGGCTCTTCTCGACAGTGGCACAGGAAAATAATTTTCCTGGATGGAGAAAGCCAGGGTACCTTTTTGGCTAGGCTTATATAGGCCCTAGGGCCAATAGCCTAGTACCTACCTATGAACCTATGAACTATTGTAGTTTTATTGTTTTCATCTATAGTGGTACAGATCATCTAAAAGTGGAGAGACAAAACACTCAGTGATTCTGCCTAAAAGTGGCACCCAAACTGCTCTAAGTTGTCCTGTTTCCTGTTTGAAGTTAAAGGGGTACTAATAAAGCATAGAAAGACTGGCAATAATTTACTTGCTGAGACCGTGAACTAAGCTTTGAAAATTCTTTGCTTATAGACTTAAACGTGAGTACCGACTTTTATTTACATGTTAGTAGTACTGTAGGTACTGTTGTTTCCTCCCACATCCCAAAGACATGCTCTAGGTGGATCGGACACTCTAAATTGGCCCTAGGCATGAATGCGTGCATGTGTGTGCCTTCCGTGGAAGGTTGGGCACTGGGCTGGTAACTCAACACCATAAACCTCTACTGCCAATCATGAGCAGACAGGTGATCCACTGTGGCGACCCCTAAATGGGAAAAGTCAAAAGTAGAAGAAGAAGAAGTACTGTAGGTACTGAATGAGTTCCCAAGAAAGTTTATGTATTTTTGTCAGTTGGAGAGGAAACTGTCAGTTGTGAACAAATGTACTCTACATATTTTGTCATAGACTGTATGGCACATACAACAAAAATAAAGTTAAGAAACAGAACTTTAATCTTGACTGATATCATTTATTTATTATGACTTATTGCAGGTATCTTTTGGGGCAACAGCTGTGATCCTAAGTAACAAGAAGACATTCCCTTCCTTCCTTAGAACAAGCCCAAGTGATAGATTTGTTTCACTAGGTCTTGCTGTTCTAATGTCACATTTTGCTTGGAAGTGGGTTGGAATTGTTGCTGAAGAAACGGACTATGGTAATTATGGAAGCCTGATGTTAAAAGATGAGCTGGTTAAACTGGGGATCTGTATTGCTTTCTTTGAAACAATATCGATGGCTTGTACTGAGAAGCATATCCAAGGTACTGTTGACATCATACGTCAATCCTCTGCAAAAGGAATAATAATGTTCATTGTCCAGTTTAACATGTATTCACTTGTAGAAGAAATTGCAAGGCAGAATATTACAGGAAAAATTTGGATTGCCACAGATCCTTGGTCTCTCACCACATTGATAAAGGAGAAAAACTATTTCAAAATTTTAAATGGTACAATTATCTTTGCCATTCGTCATGGAGAAATGGTGGGTTTCAAGCAATTCCTGTTTAATTTACTCCCCTCAGCTCATCCTGATGATATGTTTATTCATACATTCTGGGAAGAAGCCTTTGGTTGCAAATGGGAATATCTCAACCAAAACCAGTCAGAATTCCATATCTTTAATGATGATAAACCACACTGCACTGGCCAAGAGGATCTAACCAACCTTGACATTCCATTTTTTAATATGAAGGAGTTACGCTTTACCTATACTGTCCACACTGCTGTAACTATTATTGCACATGGTTTGCAGAATCTAATTGACTGTAAGCTGGAAAATGGTCCTTTTGAAAACAGAAGCTGTGCAACAATTAGTAATTTCAGACCTTGGCAAGTAAGATCTAGATAATTATTTCATATAGTTTGAAGATATTGGTGGAGATTATAAGTGTAGTAATAAATACTTGCTATGCAGCATCACTCCACAAGGATTCTTAAAAGTTTGCTACATTGCTGCATTGCACATGTACAGAAAAGCTGTGAAGAACAGCGCAATAATTTTAATTAAGGATGTAGGGAAAAGTTGCACCGTGCCTCTGAGCAACCTTCTTCAATTTCTAATGGTACCATACTTTTCATCAGCATCACTGTGGCTCTTTGCTTTCTCTTTCCTCATTAGGCACTGGCCACTATGTTGAAGCATCCACCATCCCACATAATTTGTTTTATGTTCCTCCTGTGAGAGACAGGTTTTCTGCATTGCTATAAGCTATATCCTTGTCTTCCTTAGAGGTCTCATTATTCTCGCTCTTTTTATTCCATTCCTTAGTCCAGTCACATTCCATGATCCTACTCTTATTATCCTATTTCCCATGCCTTTCTGTTTTATTAGCTTTCCTTTCCTTTCTGCTCAGTTTATCCCATCTTTTCTTCTCCACGTATCAATCCCATTTCTGAAAGATGTCTGTATTGACCTTTCTTCCTTCCCCTTATCATCAGGATCCCTTTACCCCCTACAACCATTACATGTACATGCATATAATTATTTATATATATATATATATATATATATATATATATATATATATATATATATATATATATATACACACACACACACACACACACACACACACACACATATATATATATATATATATATATTTTTTTTTTTAATTAACATTCTTGCCCCTCAGTCAGTGCTGCAATATGCTGCATGTGTGCTTGCTGCTCACTCGGGTATTTTTCTCTCGGGTTTCCCCTTCTACAGCTCCATTTAGACTGAGGAGCATACCTCCCTAAAGAAGAAATCCAGGGGCATTCTGAAAAATAACCCCCTTCGTCTGCGTGTATGTGCAAACTCTTTGTTAAAGCTTATTTTTTAAGGTGCTTGTATTGCTAACCCATGGCGTGCACAATTGCAGTTCTGCAGCAGTCCCTTTTCCCAATTCTCTCCCCTCCAGCCATTTCAATCCCTGTAATAAGTAGATTCTACATTTTACTTTTCTCAGGAATGCCACTAGGTGGCGATATATTCCCACTCATTGTATTAGGTAAATTTCAATACTTTTTCCCCTGCTCCTTACAGCTGTAAGGCCTGTTGGCCTTTCCCATTGTTTTTTGCACAATTGTCTGACCTGTTCAATTCTCCTTGAATTAGACCAAACCTTAACTCATAAGTAACATACCTCTGAGCTTGTCAGTACCTTTGAGTGCTCGAGAGTGTCTGCATCACTGATTGTTTTTGTTGGTCTCTTCTGCTCCTTCCTTCTTCTCAGCATTCTCTCCCTTTGGATATTCCCCACCTCCACTCATTTCACTCAGTCCTCTCCCCTTTCCTCAGCATTGTCTCCCTTTGGATATTCCCCACCTCCACTCATTTCATTCAGTCCTTTCCCTCTCTCCTCAGCATTGTCTCCCTTTGGGTATTTCCCCCACCTTCACTCATTTCATTCAGTCCTTTCCCTCTCTCCTCAGCATTGTCTCCCTTTGGGTATTTCCCCCACCTTCACTCATTTCATTCAGTCCCCTCCCCTCTACATCCCCTTCCTCTCCCTAAGTCTATATCTAGTGGTGCTACCTGTGGTGCCATTTCTTTTTAAATTAACATTTCTGCCCCTTCGTTACTGCTGCAACACAATGCTTGTGTGCTTGCCAGTAAGTTACAGTGCCTGATTACTTTTGTATGTGTTAAACAGCTTTGTATAATATATTTTGGTCTTACTGCTCTGTTCATTGCTCTGTTAATTACACAGTTACTGTTGCCAGGTCTCACTATTTGCTCTGTTCATAGGTTCATAGGTTCATACTAGGCTATCTGCCCTGGGGCAACTATAAGCCTAGCCCGATTCTGTATGGCTTACACCACCCCTTGATTTGAGTATAGTGTGCCCTTTTTAAGGTTTAGTTTACTGTGCCTCTGTCTAATAGTGACAAGGGAGTAATCCCTGGGACAAACCTACGATCCCCCATCCACTTATCAAGATTCTTCTTGAAGAGATTCAGTGAGGTGCTCTGCCTCACATGAACTGGAATTCTATTCCAGAGCGAAGGGAGCCTCTGGGTTATGAACCTGTCCCTCCAGCAAGTTCTATTTATTTCTGTGCTGAGGTTCAAATCCCTCGAGCATGTGGCTCTAAGGGATTTAGATTTACTGAGGTGGAGCATGTCCATTAATGCTGGATTTGACATAGCTTTGTATGTCAGGCATAGATGCAACTGAGTAGAGCTGGAGTTTTTTTAACCGAGCAGTATATGGTATCTGTTTGAAACCCTTGATCCTCTTGGTGAGATACTTTTGGGGTCTTTCTAATTGCTGCAGGTGTCGGGTAAGGTACATCCCAAAAGGGGCATTGTATTCTATGATGGGCCTGATGAGGGATGAATAAAGGGGCACGATTACCTCTCGATCTAGATGTGAAACCCTTCGTGATGAGGTGGGCTATGTAGAAGGTCTTTCTAACCACTTTGGCAATGTGGTTTTCAAAGGAGAGATTGCTATCAAACTTGGGTCCCCAGGTCCCTAATAACTTTCTCTGTACTTAATGGGTTTCCGCCTATGTGGTAATTTGTGGGCACATTGTTTTTGCCAAAGGGTATGACTGTACATTTTTTGGCATTTAGCTTTAAAACCATGGCGCTGGCACCAGTTATCTGTCTCTGTGAGACCTTTTTGAAGGATGTTTGTGTCAGCTGGAGAGTTGATTATGGCGCCCAGTTTGCAGTCATCTGCGAACTTGGTGAGCCATAGTCCTCCCACATTTGCCTGTACCTCGGAAAAATATATACCGAACAAGAGTGGTCCCAGGATAGAACCCTGTGGGACGCCACTTGTGACTGGTTTTGAGTCTGACATGGCTCCAGCAACTCTCACTCTGTGGGTTCTGTCTTTGAGCCAGTTTGCGACCCATCTTGTGACATAGGGGTTTATATTTAAGCTGGATAGCTTATCTATGATGCCCGAGTGGGGTATTGTGTCAAATGCCTTTGCAAGGTCCAGATAGGCTGTGTGGACTACCTTCCCTTCATTTATGGCTTTGGTGACTGTTTCAAAGAAGTCAACCAGGTTCAAAAGGCAGGCTCTGCCCTTGACAAACCTAACTGTTTTCTGCCTGAAATTCCCACCCCTGTGGTACTTGCTAAACAGTGTGGAAACTCTCTACCTGTGCATAACCTGGTCAGAGCTTCCCTAATTAGTTTGCTTTCCTAATGTGTGTATTTAAATGTCATAATCCACATGCTCCTGTGGGGCAAATGCCTACTTATCCTATATGCATATATCCTATGAATGCACTTTATCCTTACCCACATCCTGCCTGGTCACAGCCTAATCATCTAAGCTCACTCTTAAATGTGTGTGGGTGTTTTATGTGTTTAGTCTCTGCTCCTATTTAGTATTCAGCATTTCTGCTTGGTACCTGACCTAACTGAATCCTAAAATATAGTTTGATAGCATACCATAGTTTCAATGGCACGTAACGCTTGGAGCATGTCCAGCAGTGCCTTCCTCCTGTATAGTGTATTGTAAAATATCTTTCAGCCCTGCTATAATACCATGCACTCAGCATGCCCTGGTATTACTAAACGATTCAGTCTGACCACCCCTATTAATATAACAGACGTTTGAGAAACACAAATAGCCCCAATACATACAGGATCTAAACGCAGTACCACCTATCACTTAATGTGTTGTTCCCCTGACTACCTCCTGCAACTGGTGTGGTCAAAGGGAGATATGCAGAATATTTTCTTCACTAATGCCTTATGTGTGCAATACTTCTGCTGTGGTCACTTCTGGCTGTAAAATGCATTAACTCCTGCTGTAACCTGTTATCTGCAAAGTGAATAAGCAGCTGTTGTCAGTTCTTATAGAGGAACTTGTATTTGTATATGTTGACTGTATAGTGAATAAGTACCTGCTGCTGTTAGTTCTCCTACAGCAACTCATTTTTGCATATGCACCCATTGCCTATTGAATTGCATTTAACTGTGCTGCTTCCATTTAATGCTTTTATTTCTCCCTGGAACTGGTCTCATATTTCCATTCTGAACTGACTTTCCCCCTTTTTTGTGCTGTACTTATCACATGCAACTGGATCTCTCCAACCTGTCCTATTACTGCATCTCCCAGTTCTCCCATGCCTCTATATTAAAGTACTTCTCTCTCTTTTTCAGCTCACTCAGGTATTTTTCTCTCAGGTTTCCCCTTCTACCGCTCCATTTAGACTGAGGAACATACCTCCCTAAGGAAGAAATCCAGGGACATTTTGAAAAATAACCCCCTTCATCTGTGTGTATGTGCGATACTCTTTGTTAAAGCTTATTTTTTTAAGGTGTTTGTACTGCTAACCCATGGCGTGCACACTTGCAGTTCTGCAGCAGTCCCTTTTCCCAATTCTCTCCCCTCCAGCCATTTCACACCCAGTAATAAGTAGATTCTACAATTTACATGTCTCAAGAACCTCACTAAGTGGTGATATATTCCCACTCATCGTATTAGGTAAGTTTTAATACTTTTTCCCCCTGCTCTTTGCAGCTGTAAGGCCGGTTGGCCTTTCCTATTGTTTTTTGCACAATTGTCTGACCTGTTCAATTCTCCTTGAATTAGACCAAACCTTAACTCATAAGTAACATACCTCTGAGCTTGTCAGTACCTTTGAGTGCTCGAGAGTGCCTGTATCACTGATTGTTTTTGTTGGTCTCTTCTGCTCCTTCCTCCTTCTCAGCTCTGCCCTCTCCACTCAACCTTTGCGCTCACTCCGCTCTCCTACCCTACCCCCATTCCCACATACCCCCACTTTAATTACACTTAAACCCATAGACCACACCCAGCGTCCATAGACCAATCCAACCTAGCAGAGCCAACCACTCAATTAGCCTTTTAATTACTCCTCTACAAACCACATTACTGAACCTTGTGACACCCTACCTACCCTTCCACTCTACCTACTATACCACTTATTACCTTACTATAGTCATATTACCCCACCAGCTCTACACACCCTCCCCAATAATAATAAAAAAATAATGACTTCACTATCAAAAAACTCAAGACTACAACTCCTACTATATTCTATATCCATCTGTACCATAGTACTACTAGCATCCATTACCAGCTATCAAGTCCAACTTTAACAAAACCTAATCATTCCAAAACACTCTACATCCATTAACTATACACCCCCCTATGTCTACACTCACCTAGCACCATACTTCTACCAAACCGCCCCTATACACTATATCTCACACAAACTACTCTCAACATGTAGGCAATCCCACACTACATTAAAACACATAATTATCAGTAAACTTAGCAGACTCTACCTATACCGTAAGACAAAACTCATATGTTGTGGTGAAATACACCCTAACCCAGGCCCACTCACCCCTAGCCCCAATCTGAATAATGCCCTGCTCCACAGGCAGAAAACCTCACTCCTCATTATTAATCTTAATGTAAGGAGTATCCTGAACAAAGTCCATGACCTCCATGCTCTACTAATCCAGAAATTGTCATTCTGACTGAGACCAGCTAAAACCAGATAGCCACGATAATAAAATTACAGCACAAGGTATAACATCATTCGGAAAGACAGAGTAGGAAAAAGGGGTGGGGAGGAGCCATACTATATAAAAGTCAACTCATTCTAGAACAACTCAACATCTCAACCCCTGACCTCAAAAACATGGAACTCACCCTTGCCAAATTAAAATGAAGCCCCAAAAAATACATCAACATTATAGGCTGCTATATACCATCAGGCATCAATATTACCATCATGGAAAACCTATTGAATGGATATTCAACTCCCTACCCCAAGAAAACATCCTACTAGGTGACCTCAACATAGATTGGCTCAACTACTCCAAACAAAACCCACTCTCCCACATTAACCTACATGGATTAACCCAAATTATTACATCCCCCACTAGAAATGACAAAAGAACCAAACATCAAGCCATACTGGACTGGATACTTGTATCCCATCCTTCCCTCATATCCCTTGCTGTATGTCTGCCTGACACCTTCAGCAATCACCATCCAATATTTCTACTAAGATTTAAAACACCCCTAATAACACAGGTAACATTACGGGAAATTAGAAATAAAAAACAATTTAACCTTAACAACTTTAACAGGGATCTGAATAGCTGTAACTGGACCCCCCTTGAAAAAGTTATCACTCGATAAAGCAGTCCAATACTTTAATACAACCTTCATAAATATACTTAAACACCATGCCCCCCCCCCTCCAGAACCACCAGAATTAAAACTAAATATGCCCCCTGGGTAACTAAAAATACAAAAGCATTCCTCAAAAATAGGAACAAAGCCTGGACACAATTTCATAAGAGTAAAACCCAAACAGACAGACAAAACTACCTTGAACTATGAAACAAGGCCAAAAAACTCATTAAAATAGACAAAATCTCCTACTACCAAAATATTCAAAATAAACATGCTAATAACTCAAAAGATTCTGGCCCACAATCAACTCTCTCTTACTACCAGGGAAAATTTCCACCCCCTTACCAAAAACAGAATATAACAAGGACAATATCCCCACACTATTCAACAAGTCCTTTACAGACACTACCCAAGCCCTTGCAAATAACGAAACTTGCCCTAATAACCCCTCTAACAAAAACATCAACTCCTCCTGAAACAAAAACAATAGCACCCACTTTAAATTTCATTCAATATCAATCAAGACCATTTAAAAACTCCTCCAAAAACTCAAACTGACCACGCAAGTCACCGACAACCTACCGAACAAATATCTACAACTAACCACAGAAACTATAGCCTACGCTGTCACTATCCTAATTTTCCAGATCCATCTCAGAATGTATGGTACCCCACTTATGGAAAATATCCCATATAATACCAATTTACAAAGGGGGTTACTCTTTCGAACTCAATAACTATTGGCCTATAGCTATACTATACCCTTATCAAAAATACTTGAGGGTAATCCACACACAATTGATGCGATATCTGCTAGAAAACAAACTACTATCTATACAGCAACATGGCTTCAGACCCTTCCATAGTACTACCACTGCACTTACCTCATTCACTAACACCATAAATAACCACAGAAATAATGGCCTAATCATATCTGCTACATGCTTAGATTTATCCAAAGCTTTTGATATGGTCAATCATATGAAACTCCTTCACTCACTCTCCACCTTAAACCTCAGTTCATCTTCTATCTCTTGGCTTAAGAGCTATCTATTTGGTAGGCAGCAAGCAGTAAAGTGGCAAAACCAAATATCCTCCTTGCTGCCTATTTCCCTAGGCGTCCCTCAAGGCTCCATCGTAGGTCCTTTACTATTCACACTGTTCACAAACCAACTCCCATCCACCATACCCAAAGCCTCTAAAGTGCAATATGCAGATGACACCACTATTATATGTGTGGCCCCCACACTAGATCACCTCCTCTCCCAAACACAAGAAATCCTTCTCTAGCCAAAACTTGGCTCACCAACCAACAGCTTATTCTTAACCCATTCAAAACTAAATTACTCCTCTTTAGCTCCCACAGATCTCTTCCCCACACTGACAGCTTTACTATCACCTCCAACAACAATACCACTGTTAACCCTACCAATCACACCAAGCTACTAGGTGTGGAAATAGACAACCACCTTAGATTTGATCTACACATTGCCCAAACTGTAAAGAAAGTTCACAAAAAACTCAGACTTCTCTATCAAAACAAACACTATCTCTCAAACCATTCAAAAATAACATTAGCAAGAACACACCTACTATCAACATTACTCTATGCCTCCCTTGTGCTCACTAACCTTCGCAAAACTGATCTAAACAAACTCAAATCATGCTACAATAAGACAGCAAGATTTGCTACAGGCTCATCCTATAGGACTCATCACTGTGAGTGTCTCATCAAACTTAACTGGTAAGAGCTCCCACTAATACTTCAAAGCAATCAGCTCTCACTAGTGCACAAAATATTCAACCACTTAGACAAAATCCCAGCTCTACAACATCTAATTCACCCTCACTCCACTACTAGAACTTTAAGATCTAGCACTCAAAATCACCTACAGGTCACCAAATTTAACAATGAGGCAGGAAAATCTGTCTACAGCCACTTGATCTCTAAACTCTGGAACTCCCTTCCTGCCCACTTAACATCCAACAATTCCATCACTCAATTTAAGAAACTCCTTAAAACTCACTTCATGAACAACAGGCTTTGCTCCTGTCTCACCCCTGGATAACACTCTAGTATATAGCTAATCTCTCTGCACCACACTAAAATATGCTACCTCTTCAGCCTACCCATAGTCCTAATATTACTACAGGATAGGAAATGTTTTCCAGCATGCTAAGGGAGCATTACTAACTGCTCATCCATTTGTCTAGTAGCTACTGCAATGAATTCCATGTATTACTCCTCATAATTATGAATGTGTTTACACTGTCTTACCTGTTGCTCTCATAATTACTCAGAGTGTATACAATATGTGTCACTTAGTTTCACAATGTTAGTCTGCCTGTGATGAATGTCACAAGTAATGGCTTTTAATGTTAAAAATGAATGTACTTGGAGCTTTTCTCCCAGGGCCTCCGCTGAAAATGGACCTGTATCCAGTCGGACTCCCCTGGTTAACAAATGCAAAATAAAAAAAATATATATCTATATATATATATATATATATATATATATATATATATATATATATATATATATATACATATATATATATATATATATATTTATATGGGTCTGCTCCATTTGATCGAAAGACCATTTGACCTAAACCCATTTGATCGAAATTTCATTTGATAGAAAACCAGTATTCAAGGCATAAAACTGGGATTTGTTCCCCTCCCCAATGTCGTGCGACCCTGGGGTTGGTATATATAGTTAGGGGGGGTGTGGGGGTACGAAGCCCCCCACCTAGTTTCCTTTAAAAGAAGAAAATAACACAAACAGTACAGATTTTAAATGAAAATAGGTGGGGGGGCATTGCCCCCACACCCCCCTAACTATATATACCAACTCCAGGGTCACACAACATTGGGGAGGGGGACAAATCCCTGTTATTTGCATTGAATACTGGTTTTCGATCAAATGAAATTTCAATCGAATGGGTTTAGGTCAAATGGTCTTTCAATCAAATGAAGTAGACCCATATATATATATATATATATATATATATATATATATATATATATATATATATATGGATCTAGGACTCTCCATCGAACACGTTTCACCGAAACGTAAATCACCAAACACACTTTTGCAAAAGTGCATTTCTCAAAAATGCACTTTCACAAAAAAAAATATATTAAAAAATAAAAGATCATTCATGTTTATGCAGGGGAAGCCCCCCTGCACCCCACACCCCCTACTTTAATATTCTCACTCTGAGATCGCACTACAGTGGGGTAAAGGGAATATTCCCTTATCCCCACTGTATCACAATCTAAGCAACAGTTTGTTTAGTTGGACAATCTACACCACATGTTGATGTACAACTAAACCTTCATGCAAACTGTTTGCTTACTTACCTTCTGTGAAAGTGCATTTTCGATAAATGCACTTTCGTGAAAGTGTGTTCGGTGGTTTACGTTTCGGTGAAACATGTGTTAGATGAAAAGTCCTAGATATATATATATATATATATATATATATATATATATATATATGCCAAAAGCCAAAAAATAGACACCCACAACCGCGAAATTCAAAATTGTGATTATTCAAATACACACACCACCACACAAACAAGCACACATACACCTACCTAATGACACTACAACAAACAAAATAACACACGCAAACACAACATAAAAAATAAACACCTACCCTACCTATTAGCAGGGGGGCAAGCCCCCCTGCACCCCCAACCACCACCGCTACTTTTATATACTAACTCAGAGGTCGCACTAAACACACAAACACATAAAACCCACCACTAAACACACTCATACACACTAAAATCCCTACCCAATACCCTTACAAGAACACCACTTACTTGAATCCCCAGCTAAATCCACAAACCGCACCGCACATCACAAACGTGTCAGAACAATGGCGGATTTGACATGTCCGCATTCGACATTATGCAGTTTCACATAACTGCAGTTTCAACTTTATAGCCTTGAGATACTAAAATTCTACATTTTAGTATTTTGAGATTATAAAGTGAAACTATATATATATATATATATATATGTGTGTGTGTGTGTGTGTGTGTGTGTGTGTGTGTGTGTGTGTATATATATATATATATATATATATATATATATATATATATATATATATATATATATATATATATATATATATGAGTGTGTGGATATACTTTAGTAGATCGAATTAACACAAACCAAAATGAAAATAAATTGGACAAGAAGGTCATAATCACACACGAATGAAAGTTTATATTGCCAAAACTAGTAAGAATGAAACAGCAACTGAACATGTCACACACCACTTGGAGCTTCTGAATGGAGATTGTGGTGCAGTGAGAAAAAAACAGCTGCAACATTTAAACACAGTTTAACACAAAAATGTACCCTGTCACCCATGTAGATTCCCTACACATAGGCCAGGTGGCTGTAATCCTTGCCTCTCTGATGTCTTTGCTCAGCCCTTGTATGATGCCCTGTGTCCCACCCAGTTTGTGTTGACAGTCTTCTGGTGTCATGTACCCATAATACATGTGCAAATGATGATGACTGTGGAACATAACACCCCCATCCAGTGTTAAACTGTGGTGATGTCTGATGCACAGTATGAATAGACCATGCACTGGCCAGCATAGCCTGATAAATGTCTATCATTCCAACGCTACCTGCATCATGCTTATGCTGTGTGGCTGTGTCACTTTACAACTGTCATGGGCTATTGTTGTCAGTCAGATGTCACCACTTCACCAGAACCACCATGCACCTCTCACATCGCTGCCACAGAGGTGAGCTCTTCCTGTAAGTGCAACTTTATGTTCTACTCCACTGTCCCTTCATGCTGTTCCTGCTGTGGTATCTGAAACAGGTCCTAACAGAGTCATGTCATGAAACTGAGCTTCTTGTTTCATTATGATCATGTGGCACAGCATGTCACATACAAAAACAGGAAGTATTGCAATGTCCCATCAGATGTGTCAAAGTAGTGGAAGTGTGCTTTCACTGCACAACAGATGCATTTGGTAATATTCCTGGTCTTAGAATAGGTGGTGTAGTATGCCATGTCAACAATAATTCAGCATGGAGAACAGAAGTCATGAGTTAGAGCTGCAAGGGTTGTCCAACATCACTTGCAACTCACATACACATAAGTGTGAACTCACTGGGAAGTCATGAGAAAGGCCAATCATGCAACAAATATGGGAATCTGCCACACTGCCTGGGTGTCATACATGCACACATTGGAAACAATACCCTCTGCATTACAGACTGCCTGTCTGCTCATAGATTAGTAACCCTTCCTCTTTACATGAATAGGGCCAGAAATAGTGGTGTCTTTATAACAGCATTTGATAATATTTACCGCTTGGTACATCAGGGAGGCTTGAGATATTACAGAAACTGCACAGAGTGGTGTTTTTTTTCTCTAATGTTGTGGGGTACCAGGCATCCTTTTCTATGTGCAGAAACTAAATACTGAGAAATGTGTTTAGTGTCTATGGGGCTGAGGTCTATGATATACATAATGTGCCCTATAGGTTGATAACATTTCCCAGTAGCTAGTAGCTAGATAGTAAGTGTAACACATACCTTGGTATCCATAGGGATAGGGACAACACATATTCTCCTAGAATCTGGAAAGTCAAAGTATAGCAGAAAAATCCTTTCCTAAGCTAATCATACTGCCACTGTTCAACACAGAGTGCCACTAAGTCACTGGCAGCTGCAGACAAAATGAAGAGCTTCTGCTGCTGAGCACAACCACTCTTAAAAATGTTCAGCTTCCAAGGTTTAAATTTCCAAAATATTGCACACCTCTATACATCAATGAAGCAATGCAATTTATGAATCTCTTCATTTGCACTTTATTACCACCTCATCTGATTGCACCATTTAATTTACATATTTCTATTCGCTTGTTTGAGTTCTACCATGAATCACCAAACTGCACAATTCTAAGCCCTCAGAATGATGGAAAATAATGCCCAAAACACAAAAGGGTGAAAAGGAAAGTTCAAGTGTTTTTGCAAGCCCAACCATCATATAGGGGGCAACCTCGTGCCTCCAACACACACACACAAACACACATATATACCAACTCCATGGTTGCACCAACTTGAAGACGGATGAAATCTCCCAAAAGAATGGAATCATTGCTCCCACACACTTAGAAGTCACACCCACAATGATTTCCTATGGACAACAGCAATCGACATTACATTATGTTCCTTGGCATCTTTTTCTTTAGACAACTGATGCTTGAGGAATTTCACTTCCACCAACTGTAGAAGAGTCATTCATTTTCATGGGGGTGTATATGGCACACTGCAGGCCACTATGTCATTGTGCAATTTGTGTTTCTGAATTGCCAGCACTCTGCACAAGGTCACTTTCATGAAAACTGATGCTGCAAACTACCCAAATTGTTTATGAATTTCTGTCCCAGTTTTTCATGACTGTATCTGCAGAAACTAAAATCTAAAAATTTTAATGTATTCTGTTATGGCTACCTTTCTTTTAGAATCTTTATATGATTTATTGACTCATTTAAAACAATTTTAAGGCACGATTTTAAGATGTTTTTTTCAGTCTGTGTTCTGTTTTCACATGGAGCCAGATATGCTGTTTCTGAAGCCTGATTGTTCTTCTCATCCCTGCATAGGTATTTGCTGGGAATCTCAGTTTTCTTCCCCAAACATGCTGCTTGAATGGTACATTTATACTTGTGGTTGTGCTCTGCATCACTGCACACTCACATGCGCGTGCGCGCATGCGTGTGCGTGTGTGTGTGTGTGTGTGTGTCTGTGTGTGTCTGTGTGTGTGTGTCTGTGTGAGTAGCTGTAGGTGCCATTACTGGGGAAACACATAATGCAGTTGTTTCAATGGCATTGTGTTTGATTCAGACATCTGCAAATAAGATGCTAATGAGATTTTGCTCAATGTGGCTCTTTAGTGTGTCTGAATCATTTATTATCACCATAGCAATTAGAGCTCACCAACAAAGCACTAATAGTGCATTGGTAATAATTTCTGTGAATAATCCATTGTCACTAAATTCCTCCTAAAATGTGTGCTGTAACATTAAAGACCTGATCTTATTTATATTGCCATGTATTAATATTATAATTAATAGAAGTGTCATGATTCTCCCCCCTTCGCTCAGGTAACCATACTTAGTTCTTTATTCTTTAGCCTTTACTCTAAATCAGTCGTCCTTCTTTCACACGTTTGCATTTTCTCCCTTTTCTTTGTTTTCTTATGATTTGTAAGGTTTGTTTTTGCATATTTTTCATACTTCCCTAGGATTTAAGTTTACATGGCTAAGGTAGAAAATCCACTTACTTGTCCACATAACATATTTAGTAGTTCCCAAATGTAATATTCATATTCTACCTATATCTTCTATTCAAGACCTACATGTAAATGCCCCAAAGGTAAGGGCTATGTTCCAAGAGTTCATTCACGTTAGACAATCTTTTCAAAAGAATCTATATAAGATCCTTATCACAAAAATTACTATTTTTTTTTCTTTTTCTTATTGGGCTGCCTAACCCATCCATCTCCCACTGACCCATCCATTCACCCACTGCAGTCAGTAAGAGGAAGGGGCAAGTAATGTTTACCATCATCCTAGGCAGACTGTTTTTCATTGTGCATTTAACCTCTGTGTGTGGGGGCCCCTCCAGACAATTACTTGCCATAGATAAGACGCGGTTTGAAAATGTTTTGAGCATCACGCCATTGCTCCGCCCTTTTAAAAGACTTTGTGTGGACAAGCAGAGAATGCGTATAATGCTTCTAGCTTCTTAGAGGTCTTGAAACTGTACAGCAACTTTGACCCGCCTTTTAGTAGAACCTGTGTGCAAAACGGAGTGTCCATATAGCTTTTTGATTCTGCCTAAATGTAGTCTGTAGATGGCAACCTATATATGTGGAATTAACAAGTAATGTCTCATGCTGTTTATATATTTACTTTAAGGCTGGGCAAGGCCATTTAATGATGGTGAATTGGTATAACTGAGTAGCTGAAAAAGTGTATTGTTTTACTCGGCACTATTGCGTTTGTCTGAATCCAACTACTACCTAATGTGATTTATTTTAATTAAGTTCTACTAATAATTGTTGCTCCTTACTGCTCTAGGGATACTGTGTTATTTACTAATTCAATACAACTCATCTCTCATTTTTTTCTCTTGTTCTCTAGCTTTCACCCTGACTTTCCCCCTGTGATTTCGCATGAGTGGACACCCTCACATAAACTATTATCTACATTATAAGCCTATTGTTCTAAGCAATTTCTATAAACCCTGCTGCCTCTACCAAGCTTCCAATAGAGGAATCCAAGGAAGTATGTGTATTTGCTGCCTAGCCTTGTAATACTATAGTCTGTAAGTCCTGCTAGGTGCTTAGCTTGCTCCTTGCCAGGAAAGCCAGCAGCCGAACCCCTCTTATTCTCCCTTTCTCCATTTTCCCACTTACCTAGTCCCCTGACCTTTCTTGCTCCCTTCTCCCTTCAGTCCAACCCAGACCTGGGTTAGCCCTGGTGTACTTAGGTGCAATTTCTGCATTTGTCCACTAGATGGCAGCCTCTCTCCACTAATAGCTACTTCTACTCACTAACTCTAACTTACCCTTTAAACTATAACTTTTCTTAATTCTCTCTCTCTCTCTCTCTGTATACTCTAAATTTTCTTTTTCTCTCTCTCTCTCTCTTATTTCTATTTTTTAGTCCAATTCAGCCCATTACTCCTAGGCCAAGTCCACTTACCTTTCTGCTATTCAACTTTCCACTGATAGGTTTTCGATCCTCTCCTGATCACTTTGGTTCTTCCCGCTCCATTCACCCTTCGGCACACTCCGCCCCCCTACCCTGCCCCAAATTCCACCCCCACTATCTCTAAACTTATACCCTCATAACCACACCCCTTCACCAACTACCAATCATAGAATCACTGCCAACCACACCCTACAATTTCATCTCCACTCCCCTCAAATACAAATCTCCTTCCACTACCACCAGCTTAATCATCCAATACTTAACCCCTACTTATCACCTTCGCCTCTAATACCTACCATACATTCTTCTACCATGTCTTATCTCCAATGTTTACTAGTACTTTCACTCATAAACACTCTTACCACCACTTATCTCCTAACCTCCTATGCACAACTCCCCTCCTTTACTCTTATCATCCCTTCCAAACAAACTCTAACACCTTTCCCAGATGTATCTAGAAGCTTTCACAATGCCATCTATTAACCCAGTTTCTTTCAGGCTAAATATCATCGACTAATTCATATTAAATACTCAATTCTAACCAATAAAAACTTATGTCACTACCACAGTAAACCTCCCCAATACTATAACTTGATATTACTTCACTCCTTAATAGATGGAGACATTCACCCCAACCCAGGCCCAACATCTCCCCCATCCCATACAAACTGCAACCAATATAATACAATCACTTTACCATCAACCAAACCCTCCAAATCACTTTCAATAGTCCATCTAAACATACATAGTATATGCAATAAAATACCACAAATTCATGCTCTCCTGGATGTCCAACAGTTCAACATCCTCTGCTTAACAGAAACATGGATTAACCCCTCAATACAAGATACTGAAATTATCCCCCCAGGCTATAGTATCATTCGACAAGACCGCATAAATAGAAAAGGTGGAGGGGTAGCAATTCTTTATAAGGCAGGACTACAAATCAACAAAATGAATCATAAACTACCCTCAGATAACAACATAGAAATAATTATTTCTAAACTGGAGCTTAACTCCCATAAATCAATTAACATCATCTGCACCTACCTTCCCCCAGGTAAAAAACCCACAATACTAGAACACTTACTTAACTGGCCTTCTTCGAATCTTCCTCAAGAAACAATAGTACTAGGAGACTTTAATATTGACTGGAATTTATGTAACAACACCAATCCATCTACCCTGATCAACCTCTATGGCTACTCACAAGATATAAACTCTCCAACCAGAATAAATAAACTCAATAATAAAGAAAGCATCCTAGATTGGATACTAACAAATTGTCCACAGCAAAACAATACAACAGGAACCCTCCCAGATGACCTTAGTGACCACTCTCTAATATATATTATCAGACATAAAACAAGTTTAAATATCTCCACTTCAGTCAGAACTGCCCGTAGTAAAAAAAACTTTGACCAGGAACTGTTTCTAAACGAATTTAAACAATGTAATTGGTCACCCCTTAAGCTCCTCCCTATAAATGAAGCAGTTAATTACTTCAATACCACTTTCCTAGCGATCATAGACCATCATGCCCCAATGCGTTCCATAAGAATGAAAAATAAACCAGCACCTTGGCTCTCAAATCATAGCAAGAAATTAATCCTTAGTAGAAATAAATCTTGGACTAAATGGCGTACCACAAAGAACATGATTGATCACCAAACTTTTAGACAACAAAGAAACCTAACAAAAAAAACTATCCTACAAGATAAAAAGAACTTTTATATTCAACTACAGCAATCATCCCTTCAACAACCTCAAAAGTTCTGGTCTGCTATTAACACACTACTATCCCCAGGCAAAGCAGCAACACCTAATCCACTAGGCTCCAACCCTGACTTTCCATTACAAACAGCAAATGCCTTTAATACTTTCTTCACTACTGCTGTACTAAATCTAGCTAACCAACAAAACCCTAATACTTCTAAGTTGCCCAGTCCAAGCTCCACTCCTCTCCCTTTTCACCTTGAACCTATACCCACCTCCTATATCTCTTCCTTACTTCAAAAATTAAAACCTACTACCTCCTCAGCTGATAAATTACCAACAGAATACCTCAAATTAGGAGCCAAAGCCATTGCCTACCCAATCTCCATATTGATCAATAGAACTATAAAAGAAGGCACTATCCCAACAATTTGGAAAATCTCTCATATCATTCCTTTTCACAAAGGTGGTGACTCTACTGAGTTCTCCAACTTTCACCCCATAGCTCTACTCTCTCCACTTGCCAAAATAATGGAAAAATGCATCCACAAACAATTAATAACCCACCTACTCCACTATAATCTCCTAGCTAACTGTCAGCATGGTTTCCGGCCTTTCCACAGTACCACTACAGCCTTGCTATCATTTACCAACTGTATCAACATAAATCGCAACAATAATATTTTATCCTGAGCATTCTTTGTAGACCTATCTAAAGCCTTCGACATGGTCAATCATCAACTTCTCCTCCACCTACTGAAGTCCCTCTCTCTTGATAATCTTGCTATGAACTGGTTTACATCCTACCTGGAAAACCGAAAACAAGCAGTTCTCTGACAAAACCATCTTTCAGACCTCCTGCCCACCTCCATAGGTGTTCCTCAGGGCTCTATTTTAGGTCCACTACTGTTTTCCATTTTCATAAATGACCTTCATCTCTCTAATCCACTCTCTACCTGTATCCAATACGCTGATGACTCTACCATCATTTGTTCAGCCTCATCCCTAACTGAACTTCATTCCCTAACACAAAAAGCCTTCTCCACTATAGAACAATGGTTCTCCAACCATTGTCTTCTCCTCAACCCAAAAAAAACAAGCTACTACTCTTTACACCCTCTCACTTGTCTCCCCCTCTTCATTTTACACTTACATCCAACAATGGTACCATTATCTCTCCAGACCCCACCACCAAATTCCTAGGAATTACAATTGACAATCAACTAAAGTTTGACACTCACATAAATACTACAATAAAATCTATTAACAAAAAACTTGGATCCCTCTATAGAATAAAACCTTTCCTGACACCAGTAGCCAGAACCCACGTAATCTCTACCCTGTTATACGCTTCCCCCATATATACCAATCTTTCTAAAACTAATCTTAACAAACTAGCTGAATCATATAACAATATTGCCAGATTTGCTACAAACTCTCTATACAGGACTCATCACTGTCAGAATCTAAAACAATTAGGCTGGCTTGAATTACCTCACCTATTACAATTTAACCAACTTATAATCACCCACAAAGCCCTGCACCAGCCCAACAACACCCCAATTCTCTCTACCTTCGTAAGACCATACAATAACTTGAGGAATCTGCGCTCTGCTAACAAAATGTTGATTCATACTTGCTTATCAAATAACTTAGCAGGTGACTCCATATTCTCTAATTCAGTTGGTAAAATATGGAATCAATTACCACAAGAACTGACAACCCTATCCTCTCTCTCACTATTTAAAACTAACCTAAAACTTTTCTTCTCTAACCACTGGTTATGCTCTTGTACCAATCCTGACTAACTGTTTTTTCTCTACTTATCTGATACCCTCAAAACACATTTTTCTCAACCACAACCCTGCATTTACTATTCTTTATACTAGCCTTCCTTCTTGATTTCTAACACTGTCACTCACAAGTACTACTTACCATGCTTAACTCTCCCACTCATATTTTCCTACTCCTTTTTTAAATATTGTTAAACTAAGATGAATTTATTTCATACGAATGCCTTTTTCTAATTTTTGTATTAAATATTTCTGTACGTTTTGTAGTATGTTTTTCACTGTTTTTTACTATGTTGTTTTAACTGGAGCTTTTCTCCCCGGGCCTCCACTGAAAAATGGATATGTATCCAGTTGGACTAGCCCGGTCAACAAATGTAAAATAAATAAATAAAATAAAATAATGTGGAGGACATTGCTTTCACAGACAGCTTATCCCTGCTCATAGCCCTGCTCCCCTCAGTTCTCCTCTAGCACCAAGGTTACTAATCAATCCCAGGGCAGCTAACTCATAGTCAGAGCTTCATTCACTATGCCATGAAGTCAGTGCCCCTGAAATTCATCTTGCTGTTGGCAACTTATAGGTTCATAGGTTGGTACTAGGCTATCGGCCCTAAGGCCTATGCAAGCCTAGTCATAACAATTGCCTGGAAATTTTTTCCCACAATATTTACTTCTCTGGGCCCCTGTCTAGCAGGGAGACTGACATGATCCCCGGGGTGAATTTCCTATCTCCCATCCAATCATCAAGGTTCCTTTTGAAGAGGACCAATGAGGTGCTCTGCTTGACATGTATGGGCAGTCTATTCCAGAGTATGGGGCGTCTCTGGGTCAGGAACCTATCCCTCCAGCATGTTTTGTTCATTGTGATGATAAGGTTTTAGATCCCTGGAGTGTGTGGCTCTGAGGGATTGGGATTTCTTTAAGTGGAGCATGTCCAACAGCTCAGGGTTTGACATGGCCTTGTATGTTAAGCAGAGATCGCCTCTGAGTAGACGATATGCCACAGAGTATAGCTGGAGTTTTTTTAGATGGTCAGCATATGGCATCTGCTTTAGGCCTGTGATTCTTTTAATGAGGTATTTCTGTGGCCTTTCCAGCTGTTGCAGATGTATTGTGAGGTACATACCGAATGGGGCATTATACTCTATAATGGGTCTAATGAGGGATGAGTACAGTGGGACAATGACCTCCTTTTTTCTGGATGAAAAGCCCTTAGTGATGAGGTGTGCCACGTAGAAGGATTTCCTGACTGTTGCGGCGATGTGGTTATCAAAAGTGAGACCACTGTCCACTTGTGTCCCGAAGTCTCTCATCACACTTTCAATGTTTAGTGTTCTGCCACCTATGTGGTAGTTCATGGGTACATGTTTTTTTCCAAAGGGGATAACTATACATTTCTTGGCAATAAGCTTGAGCCCATGGCTCTGGCACCAGACATCTGTTTCTGTAAGGCCCTTTTGTAGAATATCCACATCGTTTGGGGATTCAGTAATGGCTCCCAGTTTGCAGTCATCTGCAAACTTTGTTAGCCAGAGTCCCTTAGTGTTGGCCTGTACTTCAGAGAAGTAGATTCCAAACAAGAGTGGTCCCAGGACTGAACCCTGAGGTACTCCACTTGTCACTTGTCTGGAGCTGGATTTGGAGTCGGCTACTTTTACAGTCTTGGTTTTGTCAGTAAGCCAGTTGGCAACCCATCGAGTGATGTAGGGATTTATGCCCAGCTTAGTAAGTTTATCTATGATTCCAGAGTGGGGGATAGTGTCAAAGGCCTTGGCAAGGTCCAGAAAGGCTGTGTGGACCGCCTTACCCTCGTCCACAGCTCTGGAGACCGATTTGAAGAAGTCAATCAGATTCAGGAGACAAGATCGGCCCTTCACAAACTCAAACTGGGTGGGGTCCAGTGTCTGGAGGTTGCCAATGTCTTTGTTTATAAGTTCCATGATAATGCATTCCATGCCCTTACAGATCAGGCTTGTCAGACTGATGGGCCGGTAGTTCCTGGGATCCAAGGCGGATCCTCCCTTGTGGAGCGGGATAACTGTAGCTGTGCGCCACTCAGTGGGCACAAAGCCTGAGGTGAGGCTATGATTAAACATGACACTTAGGTGGGGTGCCAGTTCATTTTGTAGTTCATGTAGTACACAGCCTGGGATGTTATCTGGTCCCATGGATACTGTATTCTTAGTTTGTAGAGTGCTGTTTCTACCTGTGTGGCTGTGATTATAGGAATTTGGCAATCTTTTGGTATTGAGATGGACCCTTTAGGGGGTGAGAGGGGAGTGAAGTTGGCACTAAATCAATCTGCCAGGATATTGGCAATATCCTTGGGATCAGTATATTTAATGCCAGTCTGTTGTAGTTCAGAGCAGATCTGAGCATTGCCATTTAGATTCTTGACATAACTATAAAATGCCTTGTGGTTGTCTTTGGAATCTTTGGCAATTTTATTTTCGTAACTAGCTTTTGAGGATTTCATGAGGGATCTCAGCTTCTTACTGAGGCTGGTGAGGGAGTTTTTTGCATCCTGGGATTTTCCTCTTTTCTGCAACAGTTTCTTCCTTCTGTTGTGTAGTTTGTTTATAGCAGGGGACCACCAGATTGGCTTCCTTTTTTTGGAGAAGAACATCTTGGTTCTATCTGGGATGTGCTCGTACACTGCCTTAGTGTAGGATTCTGCAGTCGAACTTCCAGATCCCGTCTGCATGGGTGTTGTGAAGTTTGTCACTTCTGACTTCAGTAGCATGAAGTTGGCTTTGGAGAAGTTTTTAATGAGGTTTCCTTACTGGGGGGTGGGGGTGGGATGTGGATGTCAAGAGTGATTTGCTTATGGTCAGACCTGACCAATGAAGGGGTGACCACTGGTGTGGAGCTTCTATCTCCCATATTGGTAATGACCAGGTCTAGGATATTGGAGCCCCTAATGGGACAATGGATTAGTTGATCCAGGGCGTTGGAATTTATGAATTCCAAGAACTGTTGGGAAAAGGAGTTGGTACCCGAGTAGATTTCCCAATTAATGGCAGAGTAGTTGAAATCACCAAGTATTAGGGTGTTTGGTTGTATCTTAATATTTTCCAGTATGTTTAGGAAGGTGTAGTGAGAATCTTGGGGTATGGTGGGGGATCTGTAGCAAGCTACAATTGGAATTGCAGTCTTACCTAGTGTTAGTTGCACCTGGAGAATTTCAGATGCATTGTGTTGGGCAACTAGCCTGGAGGTGCGAATATCCTTGGTGAATATGGACACTCTTCCACCTTTAGTGTTTCGGTCTTGGTTTTGTGGCCGAAAAGTGTGGTAAGAATTGTAGCCTGGTATTGCAGGGGTGCTCTCTGGAGCCTTGAACCAGGTCTCAGTCACTGCACAGATATCGATGTCCACCATTTTTAGGAGTGCCTCGAGAGAGTGCATTTTGAGGTTTAGACTTCTAGCATTGCGTAGCATTACCTTCAGATTTTGCATGCTTGTATTTGTTACGGTGGTGGTTTTATCCTTTGAACCTTGCCTAAAAAAGGCACTATAGGGGTGGCAAGGGCTTTAGCCAGTAACCTGAATCCCAGGGGTGACCAGTGCAGACCATCTCTGGCAAAGCATCGTGGTTTGTCAATCATGTCTTCCCAGGCAGACAAATACTGGATCCCCTTTGAATGACACCAGAAGCTTAGCCAATTGTTGAAGTCAGTCATTTTGTCCTTATACTGTAGTATCATTCTGGGCAAAGGCAGGATGCTACTAAGGGCTAGGGTCATACCTGCCTGTGTCACATGATCCAAGAGCTCTTCCATGTCTCTTTTCACGTAGTCCTGGGAGGTACGTCTGAAGTCATTTACTCCAGCATGGACAATGACAGAGTTGTATTTGTACTTGTTGTGGAGTGACTTGAGTGCATGCGTTATGTGGCGGATCCTGGCACCGACAGGCAGCTGACTGTAATTTTCTCCTTGTTCAGCCTGGTGAGTGGGACATCAGTGTGCCTGACTATAGAGTCACCTATGACTAAAGTGTTGGGTACATTGTCTTGCCTTAGGGGCTGTTCTCTCAGATACTTCCTAGGATTCAAAGAAATGCTAATGGCAGGACAATGTGATACAGATACAGGTATGGTTGCAAGGTGAAAGATCTCATTATCAGTTTATTATGTTTCTTAATCAAATACTAGTGTTGTCAAAACTGACTACACTAGTGCTAGACCTAGTGGCCCATGCATTGTATTAGCAAATGCAGCCCATTCAAGGACATACACACAGTCAGATATCCATGCATGTGAGTGCACACACATGCACACACACACACACACACACACACACACACACACACAGTAACACACACACACACACACACACACACACCACACACACACCACACACACACACACACACACACACACACACACACACACACACACACACACACACACACACTCTCTCATGCATACACATACACACTCACACTTTTCCCCATTGACAGATTGAGACTCTGATTTCCGAGTCTGGACATGCTGAAAAAAAGATAGAAAATATGGGGGAATATTGAGCATTTCTTTTAAACATCCTTTTTGCAGGGGAACCCCCTGCATCCCCATACACACCCAAAACGTATATAAACCAACACCAAGATTACCATGCCTTGGAGTAAAGGGAATATTCCATGAAATCTTAGAATTAGCATATGTAAGTCTGGACATTTGATTACTCAGTCACAATAACATACTCCTACTGACATATCATTGCCAACCTTAACTGCACCAAGAGTATTCCCATTGAAGTGAATGGGTGACTGTCATGATTTTAACATAGAAAATTTTTCCTTCTAGAATACAACATGTCAGGAGCTATGAGCATTTCCAGGAGAGAGCACATGATGAGTTAGCATTATCCTCTCTCCCAGTGTGCTACAATATCATACATTTTCACCTCTGAGACCACTCTCTGTGTGCTGAAGCCAATACTAAGGATAAACCTCATAATTAGAGTGATCTCTGAATCAGAACGGCTTAGTGTGATGTGAAAACCTTCTAAGCAAATGATTCTGAATTGTGTTAAGCTTTTCTAGATCCCATAGACTGTCTTCCCTGCTAAGGATTTGAGCCTGTGAGTCTCTGAATTTTTTTTTCTTTTCCTGCCTCCTGCAACAGTAGTGGCATCTTAATATTTGCTGTCATTCATAACCTTTAAGCCCTTTATCTCATCCATTTTTCATTAATCTTAAAAACACTTTCTTTAAACTCTCTGCATCTATTTTCAGTTGTTCATCAGTTATTTTCAATATATATATATTTTTCAAAATTAAAGTTGCCCAAGTCCTTAGATAATTTAACTCTAAGCTTTTCCCTAGAAAACTCACTTTGACTCCTGCTACATTCCTATGTAATTATTATTTCCCTCAGAAAACTAATTTTATATAACATTTTATCTGTTGTACGCGTTTTTTCTATTTTGATAAATTCTACAGCTGTGTTTAACATGAAATCTGGAAAATTCAGGCTGCATCCTTTCATTGCGTAAATACACTTGGTTTAACAGGCTTAATATTCCCACATAACTTAAATTGCATGCAGTATTTTTCACTGACTATGAATTATATACTCTTCAGAAAGGCAACTACATCTGGCTAACAATCACATTTTACTAACTCAGATTCCTTAATTTCTGCTAATCTAACTTAACCCATATCTTTACATCTCATTCTTCCTTTCCAATGTTCTTCCAGTTAAACTCCATAGGTGTACTACTTTTAAACCTGATACCCAATATCTTAACTGGCTTGTGTTTACATTTTCAACCTTTTATATTTCTCTTTCTTTCTTTAATCATAGCCAGTCCTGTTATATCCCTCAAATCATCAGCAACATCCATTACTTTACTGATTTCAGCTTCATTTCATAAAAGGACTAAGCTTCTGTTTAACCCAGTAATTTAATAGCAGGACTTCGTAAGTGAATCCTTTTATCCATTCCATCTCCTCAGAATTTTCTAATCAAGGACTCAGAGGGCATCCTTGTCTAAGTCTTTTAACTTTTATTCTTTGCCTTTAGAAACCATTTACCATCCAGAACATTGGACTGATTTTGTTAAATTGCCAGCCAAAAGCGTGATACACAAATGACTAGTCAAAGAATATATTATTCCTGGGACTGAAAAAGTGTTATTAGATCACCAAATGGGGTGCCCATATTTAGAAAATCCAACCCAGCAGTACTTAAGAGGACCAAGCCAGGACAAATATAAAACTCAAAGAGGATAATCTAGAAAGTCTATGAGCATAAGGATGGTTTAGACCCTGAGCTTAAAAAAAATTAAAGCCTTCTGAAAATTGTAAACCTTCCTGGATTTGCACTGTCAACCTTCCTTTTCTGTTCGGAGACAAAGCAATCAAATGACTAATAATTCATTTATACACTTTTTTATTTGGATTAGCACTTTCATCCATTCAGCTTCTTCAGATCCAGTTATATAAGCTACGCATAAGAAAATGTTCCTTAAATATCTTATTGGGGGTGGTACAGTTGGACTGGTGTCATGGGAGAGGAAATACAGATCGATCCCCAACCAACAACTTTCCCTAGAAGACACCCACAGTTTTGGTGAGTCTCCTCAAGATTTAACTAGTTCTTAAAAAAAGAAGCTCAGGGTCTGAACCACCTTTATGCTCATACACTCTCTAGCATATCCTATTTGAGTTTTATCTCTGAGAGTGCACCAATATATTTTTATTATCTTGTACTCTGTGTAAGATTTTATTTTCATACTTGAAGTCTAAGAGTGCAAGTGATTCTTTTTAGTTCTCCCATTATTCATTTACTCATTTTTTTAACAATGAGTATCGTTGCTGTCCTGACAGTATACATGTCAAGCTCTTTTCATTTTGTTGATTATATGCTTCACTATAAGAAATATAATTCATAATCAATGGTTATACAAGGAGTCCATATAGCCTGCAAATCATATAAATCAAGTACTGACTGTAATGAATGCTAGTCATTATTGTTTAAAATCTTAACAGTACTTTAAAAATCAAATTCATAAAGCTAACAAATCTTGAAGATTTCCTAACTGAGAATACTACATAAGATATCAAATGCAACTGAAAAATAGACTGTGTTACTCACTTGGAGACCAGATAAAGGAATTTAGCAGTATTATAAGCAACACAATCTTAAGTTTCATATACTCCTATATAATCTATTATATGTAGTCAGAATTTCCAAAACTGTATTTCCAAAAACTGACCCCTATTTCTTCAACAATTTTAAATAAATGAGCCTTGCTCCTCTGATGTTTTTTTTTTTTTTGCTTGTTTATTTGTTTGTTTTTGAAGATAATGGTTTGGAAAATATACTGGTGATAATTGTGTAACCTGGAGATTTCAAAATCAATCCAATTTCATCTGCTTGAACAGTTCAGGGCATAAATTATCCATGCTGGCATATAACAGCACTGTGGCAGAGCTACTAATATTTAACAGTGTGACTGAAGTACTTAACCAGACTGTACTCCCAGGCTACTCCTGAAAACAAACACCTGTTTTCAGAGGTTTACTTAAAAAAAAAAAAATTAGAAAATAACATGCTATCTAGTCTTTATGAGAGTAGTTGAAGTCACCACAAAAAGCAGTAACTTAATCAGATTAAATAACCTCAAGAATTGACAGTGCTGAAGTGCTTTAAGTTGAAGGAATCTATAACATCCAGTAAGATGGAAAATCTGATTTGTATTACTGTTATAAAAAAATGGTACCTGACAGGGATGTTTTGAGGTCTGATGCCACAGTTGAAGGGCCTCTCCACCCATGCTAGGTCCTTTTCTTCTACTGTAATGCATACCTTAGAGGACCTTATTTCTTTTATAAAACAGGATATCCGTTAAATGGTTTCATATTTTTTTTAATGTTATATACTTTTTATATATGTAATATACAATAGTTCACTGGCCTAATGTTTCAAAGTTGTTGTAGGGCATGTAATTATTGTTGTTGGAAGAAGTATTTTACATCCAAAATATAAGTTATTTAAGCATTTAATGTCCACACACACACACACACACACACACACACACACACACACACACACACACGTGACCAGCAATTACAGCCACTTACTTGAATGAAACATTAATGCAGTACAAACCTTGATTTTGTAAATGTCCCTGATTTTTCCTCATATTTTTGCTTAGCCAGTAGAAAATGTTTGTTTTTTTTGTAAATCACTGTGGACTGCATTCAGTCAATAAAGCCAGACATTATAGTTTTTTACTTCTTATTTTTAAAGGATAGTGGCACCCTTCACTGATGGAGTCTGTATCCAAAGCATCCCCAATTAAATGGGAAGTAAAAACACAAAGACCTAAATATGACTTTTGGTGCATGCCCTTTACTCCTTTGAAACCTGGTTCAATTGAAAATTACATTGTAAGGTTTCTCCTACTGAGTATGAGTTACCTCATTTGCCTTCTGGTTGAAAGGATGCAAAGTAGCCTTAAATCAGTTTCCAAATAAAAGCTTTATTCTTCTTATTCAAAGAATGAGTGCTTAGCTACATATGGAATTTGTTCAGTTTACATACATGATTTTACAATGTCCAATTTGAAGTGTGTCCAGGGTAGATGGCTCTCATTGGCTGAGACACAGCAGGAGACAATTGGCCTGCATGCATCTTAATTTGCATGTTGAACCAATTGTGTCAATCCAAAGTGAGTATAACCTGGCCACCTTTCCTTAACATAGTTTAACAGGAGTGATAAAAGTGTTAACAATGTATTTCCATTAAGTTACATGGTACTTTCATGTAGACTTCATCAGATCCACTGAAGTAATAAAGAGAAAAGGTACAGACAATATAAACCTCCAACGTCCATAAACCACCACCCAGATAATTGTCTGTACACAGTACATTACATTAGTTGCACTGGAGTCAAGTATCGGGTGATATGAGTGTAAATCAAACAATAACTGTATTTCCCCTTCCTGAGTATATAAAACTTAGACCTTGGTTCATGTTTTATAGGGAATATGTAGGTGAAAATAAACTATGGTAAATAAATATGTCTTGAAAAAGGATGATTTAAGGCATTGACAAAAATGTATAACTGTTTAGGATACACACTTTTATAGGGAAATTTACAACATTACTGTAAGTGATCAAATCTTTTGTGGTATTCCTTGTTAGGATAATCAGCTGGTTAAAAGTAAAATATTTTTGGATAGAGCATGAAATATATGTTAAAAATTATAACACTTAATAATTCCAACTTATACCGGGACACAAACTGGAAAACTAGTCTTGCAACCTGGTACATCTGTCCAGCTGGGATATTTTCGCTAAAGTAAAAAAGAAACAGTTGTGTTAATTGTCTCACCCTTGTTTAATAGAATTGTATTTGAGTTGTTCTTTTTTTTGTACACCAGTCCAGGCTCAGCATGCTTCACTGTTCGTTGACATGTGAGGTGGGAATAACCAGTCGAAGCAGGTATATTTTTTGTCAATGTCTTTTAATCATTTTTGCCTGGTGTCAAGGAGGATAAAACTGCAAGGTATCTCAGACAACAAAGACAGACACAAGGCCATAAATATGAACCAGATGCTTGCCTTATCAAGGCACTCAATACTCAGAATCACCTTTGGTCCCCAGGACCACTTGAAGTTGTTACAGACAATACCACAGTGATATGGTACATAAAAAAGCAAGAGAGAACTAGGACTTACCCCCATGCAGACAGCCATGTTAGCATGGGGTATAGCTTTACAGCACAGTCTCAGTCTATAGGCAACCTACATTCCATCAGAGCAAAACCGTGTGGCAGACAAGCTGAGCAGGACAAACACATCCATCCATCCACATCCAACCCCAACCCATTTTTCCCATATTTACACATGAGGTTGGGGTGTCACTTCATCAGGACAAAGGCAAACCCCCACAAATGAAAACTAGATAGGGGTCTTCCAAGAACTGATTCAGCTGTGGGGAGTTTCTCAGGTAAACCTTTGTGCCTCATCTCTGAACAATCAGCTGGGAAAACTCTGCTCCAGAACTCAGTGCAAGGCCATATTTTCATTGAGCATTAATGTTCCTGTATGCTTTTCCTCCCTTTCCACAAATAGCCAGAGTATTTCTGAAGATTTGGATGGAATTCCCTAAGATCCTTGTGATGACTCACTTATGGCCTAGGCAACAGTGGATCTCCATTCTTTTTGAATTGACCAGGAACAATTAACACAAGTTTCCTTACAGAGTGGATCTATTAACACAGGAAGAGGAGTGTTTGATACATCCCAAAACCAAACATTTTCAACTGACTGTCTGGATGATAGGGTCTTAATACCTTTTAGGCATCTATTTACTGAGGACATGCAGCAGGTACTAACGGAAGCAAGAAGGCCTGTTACTAGAAAATCACATATTAGCAAGTTGATGCCAACGGTATAATCAGCACCCATTCAGGGCTAATATTTCTCTTGTTTTACAATATTTGTGTGAGTTATTTTCCTACAGCTTGTCTTACTCCTGTATCAAGGTTCATTTGTTGGCCATTTCAGCTTGTCTGCCTATTGATCCCTCAATTTCAAGACATTCCCATGTCAAAATGGTTCTGGAAGGGTATTGCATAAGAGACCTTCAAGAAAAATGGTGGCTACTCCTTTGGATCTTAATTTTGTGTTAAATATACTAAAACTTGCTTCATTTGAACCAGTTCATATGTCTGACTTGAGATTCTTAAACATGAAAAAGTTTTACTGTTTGCCCTGACCTCTGCAAGAAGACTATGTTTGTTGCAAGCTCTTATGCTAGGTCAACCTTATATCATTTTACAAAAAGACAGGGTTTCTTATGAACTAATCCTTCATTTAATGTCTAAAGTGGTATCTGAATTTACTTTAAGCCAAACTTTCCATCTCCATCTGTTCTTTCCTGAAACCCAAAATGAGGGAGAAAGGATGCTTCATACGATGTCCTCAGACAATCATGATCAAACTGTTTTTTTCCCATTTTCTGCATGAGGTTGAGGTGTTGTGTCAGCTGTTGCTGTCTCTCTCTCTCTCTCTCTTTTTCCAATGCCATTCTCCTACTATCTTTGACATTCATGCCTGACTGTCACAAGTGTTCTCTCATGCAGTACTTCCACCTACTTGCTGTATGCCCTCATTTCCTCTGGCTTTTCTCCTGTCTGTCGCAGATCTTCACCAGATTGTCTTCTGCTTTTCTGAATGTGTCCAAACCACTGTAATCTGTTCTCTTTGACCTTTTCTGCAATTGGAGCTACTTTGCCTTCTGCTCTTATGTCCTTATTTCTTCATCTGTCCCACAGTGTGCGTCCTACCACTCTACTCAGGCACTTCATCTCCATCACTTCTAGTTTCCTTAGCTGCTCTACCTTTACTGTCCAGGTTTCGGCACCATAGGGTAATACTGCTCACACCACTGTTTTGTACATTTTACTTTTCAGCTTCTTTGACATTCTTCTGTCATAGGCTACCCCTGACACTCTGTGCCAGTTGGCTGCATCTCCTCTGATTCTAGCTTTGACCTCTTCATTCAGACTTTTCTTCTCCTCAACCAACCCTCATAGATACATGAAGCTGTTAATCTATTGCACTATTTTTCCTTCTATCTCATTTCTCAGATCCTTCTGATTTTCCCCATTTGCTGCCATTATAGCTGTTTTATCTGCTGCGGTGGTGGTGCTGCGGTAGTGTTGTCGCCTCACAGTAAGACGATGTCCTGTTCGATTCTCAGCTAAAGCGCCTTCTGTGTGGAGACATGCGTGAATGGGCGTACCTTCGTTGAAGGTTGTACATCAGGGCTGGCAACTCGGTACGTAAAAATCTACTGCCAATCATTAGCCGACCGGAGTTCCGATGTGGCGACTCCTATCCGGGAAAAGCCGAAAGATACAACAACATAGCTGTCTTATCTGTACTCACTTTCAACCCATGTGCCTTCAGTTTTGCATTCAATTTCTCTACTCTTTGCTGAAGTTCTTGCTCAGAATCTGCCTGTAATGCCACATAGTCTGCATACAGAAACTTTGATGATCTATCTCCTCTAACCTGTTTGCTGACAAAGTCCATCACCAGTATGAACAACAGTGGCTCAGAGCTGAACCCTGAGGTGCACCCACTCCCACTAATAACCCCTCTATGAGACCAAACACTGCTCCTAATTCAGTCAGTGCGTCCTTGTACATAGCCTGCACTAATTCTGCCAATGTTTCTGGGATTTTGAACCACTGCAGGACTGCCCAAATCAGCTTTCTGCATGCTTTCTCCAAGTCCAGGAATGCTTAGTTGGACTCTTTCCACATCTCTAGCTTCTTCTCAACAATTGGTATCAATGTAAATATCAGGTCACTTGTGCTGCATCTTGATCTGAAGCCAAACTTCTCATTTCTCATCTTATTTTCTACTACTCTGTGTATTCGCATGTCAGTCACCCTTTTCAGAACTTTCATGCAGTGTGATAGGAGTTTGATACCTCTATACTGCCCACAGTTGTGAATGCCCCCTTTGTTCTTGAGCACTTGCACTAGTATGCTTATTTTCCAGTGATCTGGGGTATGCCTTTCTCTCCATACTGCTATGACCACCCTCAGTAGCCATTTCTCCCCATCTCACCCAATATCTTTTTCATATTTGCTGTGTCCTCATCTGAGCCTGCTGCTTTCCCTGACTTCATTATCGTTAATGCTATTCTTACTTCTTTTATGGTGGGCTCCTTTTCTTCTTTCATTGTAGGCTGTGTCTGGAAAAATACAGCTTTTGGGGGGTTTCTTCATTCAGAAGCTTTTGGAAGTACTCCTTCCATGTACCTTTGATGTTCTGTGGACTGGTGAGCAGATTGTTGTTGGCATCCCCTATGTAGGGTATCTGACTACCTTCTTTACCTTTCTGTCTTTTGCCTTGCAACCTGATAGTGGATGCCTATGGAGAACTCAGGTGTTATCTTGACAGAAGAAAATCTTCCAGCCCTTCTGATCAGTTGCTCATTTCTTGGGAAGGTAGGAAGAGGGACCAGCCTGAGTCAAAGCAGACTATTTCTAAATGGTTGTCTCAGCCTTTTACCTTTTGTTATTCCTAGCACAACAAAACTATTCCAGACAGGGTCAAGGCACATCCTACTAGGGCCTTGACCATCTGTGCCTTTTTGCAAAGGGTTGGACTCTAGTGGTATTCTAGAAGCAGCAACTTGGTCCTCTGTACATACTTTTACAAAGCATTACAAACTAGATTCCTTCTTCAGGTTTAAGTCAGGCTTTGCTGGAACCATTTTTCAGGAGCTCCTGGACCCTTCTCATGTCACCTTCTAGTTGTTTTAAGCTATGGTAATCTACCTAAATAGTTTGGGCTACTGCATCAAAGATCAATATAAAGAACATAGTAAAGTTGTGTAAGTAAATTTTAAAAGTAGATGTTCTAATGATCACTATTTCAGTAGCAACTCCTGCCCCACCCTTTTTTGGTGTTTTTTTTTTGCCAGGGTGTGGATGTTTATTTTTTGTTGTTCCTAGCAATGTCATCTCTGAGTTGACATGAAAGATCTGAAAGGCGTGGTGCCCAAACCTTTCTTCTTAGTTAGCTCATTATGAGCTGAGTAATAGTTTGGTTGCATGGAAGGCGCCCTGAAGCTTTGGAAGCCAGCTACCTCTTGTATCCTATGCAGGATATAACCAATATAGTTTAGGCTACTCCACTAGCAATCACTATGAACAACATCTGTGAATGTTACTAACCAGTATGGATCACCATACTAGATCCACAAACTAATGTGTATACTAAAACAAATTGCTTTATATAACCTTTACAACCAGCTTTTCAATATTGTGCCAGTATAGGTTAAACTGTCCGATTCTCTGTGAATGTTTGCACTAACCTAAAGTACTGAACATCATGCCTGAAGTGCTACAGTATTTTCTTTTTCTTTTTTCTTATTCTGCTGCTGCATGATATCCCCAGTTCTCTTATTTTACTTTTTATTACTTTAATTTCCACTCTTCCTGCATTTATAAGATGTTTTACCAAACTGCTTAAAAACAAAACACATATATTTTTTCAAGCAGTAGCTTTAGGATAAATTTCATTATAAAACCCCAAAAGCATAACATTATTAGGACTTATATGTGATGGTAAAGATGTTTTTTCTAAATTCTATCACCAGAGTTTAAAAAATCTGGAATTTCTCATGATGTTAATTTTAGTTATAAACAAAGTAAAATTTAAAGACAGTCAAGGATCGTTCTCTATCTAATAGCCTACATATTGCATATGTCAGTGTGCTTGTGTGTGTGTATCCATGTGTGTGTGTGTGTGTTTCTTTTGTCATTGCAAGCTGGTCACTGGGTATACTTAAACACTAAAATACTAAATGCATGTATTAACACACAGGAAAGATTATTTGTCTTATTGTTCCATTTCTAGTTGTTTCACTATGCAAAAAGTGTTCATTTTAAAACGCAAAGTGGTGATGATATATTCTTGGATGCAAATGGTGACCCTCCAGCTATTTATGATTTGCTTCTGTGGCAAGTTGACAAGGATGAGACATCAAAGTATGTTGATGTAGGCCATTTTGATTTTAGTGCTAAGGAAATCCTTACCTTCAATAAAAGTGCTTATATCATAACAACTGGAGAAACAAAGGTGAGGAATGTATATTATTTTATTTTCTGGATCTAACTAAAACTGCATATTTAATGTACATCAACCGCATTTTGTCATCCTGACTTCCTGCAATGAGCTGTTAAACAGAATAATACTGTACCTCAAAAAATATTCAGACCAGTGTCCTGAAACCCATAGGAAACCTTTGACATATACAAGCTAGTCAGCCACCTAGGATGCTACTTGGCTGGAAGCATTTTTTTCAAAATCCTGCAATGCTCTTGGAATGTATAGCATTGCTGGACTTTTTGCTTGGTTCCCCATCACAATTTACAAAATTAATAGCTTACAGTGGGATGGCTGAAGCATAAAACCTGGAAACTGAACAAAGGTGGGTGATATATATATATATATATATATATATATATATATATATATATATAGTGTCAGGACTTTGTAGCCCACAGGACTCAGAGGATTTTTCAGTAGTTTGCTGTAGTCAGGGCACAGCTTGAACAGATATGACTGATTTATAAGCAGGAAAGAGTTGAAACAAACTAATGTGTAAGAAGGTAAGCATTTTTTTAATAACCATGGCAAATAAGTAGAAGTTATGGGTGGTTTATACCTCTTAACCGCTTAGTTCAAGAACCAGAAAAAAATGATGTGGAAAATGTCCAACATTGGGACAAATTTTAAATATTGCCCCTATTGACTTAAACGGTTGCCAGAAACAAGTTTTGCATTAGCATGCATTTTCTGAAGGATGGTGAATTGAACTGTGGTCATATTACTTTGGTACGTTATACAACTGTCTAGGAAAAGTGAATATATAACTTCACAGTGAGGCCATGATGTGTGCAAGAGTTATCTGTGTGATGGTGCTGGAAATATGATTCAACCTAGTCAAAAAGAATGTGGAGAAAATTTCAAAACCATCTAGCAAGTAAATGCTGCCATAATCTAAAGAACTGGCTAAGTGGATAGCTCATAGATTATAACAGTGAAAGCTACCAGTGCAAGAAGAATACCTTAGCCAAATGAATGCATGATCACAATTTTGGCATATTTAAGCAGGTTTAGCTAGAGCTGATAGTCTACTTTCATTAGGGTCCATATGTATCCCTTCATGCTTTAGGTTTTGTCCAGAATCTAACTCTATCAAGATGATCACTATTAAGACTGCGAGAAATAATTTTTGCATTCATATGAAGAGTGGTTTGTATTGTATTCTTAATATAATATAATGGAATGGCTACATTATGAGGCATATGTTAAAACAGTGAGCATTTGCAGATGCTATTAGTAATGATCACTACATGAAATGACATTCTTGGGACCATACTTTCAGTATACAAATCTTTGGGACCACCCTCAAATGCTGATGCCAGTCAACAGTTATATCAAGAAAAGGATTTTTCCAGTTAAAAGCTTTCTTTTGTGACAGAACTATAAAATATAATGCTGTTTCATGGATTTCTAACACATTTGCTCCATTTTGCTTCTTTGGTATCTAAACCAGGAAAATATAAATTACTGAAATGAATATTCATTAGAATAAATGCAGAATCATACTCTTGTCAGTTGTGGATTATTTTAACTCACATGGTGTTCACACATTGTCATTCTAAAGTCATCATAAATGAGTTATGTGGCAATGGACATTACAAGACTAATTAGAATTTGTTTGAACCATGGTGGGACATTTTATAATGTGTCTGGCTTACTGCACATATGAAAGAGTTCTGGATCTTTATTTATTTATTTTATTACAATCAAACATATGAGGTGTACACAAAGTCCCATTAACTGCTGGGTATGGAGCTGTGTGAGTAAACATGACTGACTCTGCTTTTGTTTGCTTAGGTTGAACTGTCATTACTCTGGCTTTGCAGGATTACTCTGCATTTGTGTGATTAAAAAAGTACTACACCAGTCAAACCCAACAGTTGCCAGTCAATAAATGTGATATAACTGGTGAAAAATGAGTGTCCGGTTCCAAGAAAAGAGACAGAAAATACCAAAACTGTCGTTTATTGGTACATCAGGTTAAGCGCTTTAATCTATCCTCCATAGACTTCTTCAGAACACCATTTCTCAAACTAACAGCCTTTAAATAGTACTAATTAATTCAAATTATCCAATCCTGTGATACACCAATTTGATCTCATGAATATTAATTTCATGGATACTGAATGACACATCCTGACATGGATTCTCATAACACAACAACCATTTCAAATCATGAAAATACATAGTAAAACAACTAAACAGTTATATTACTGTTTACGCATGATGTAAAATTCACAATAAACAACAGTTTTGGTATTTTCTGTCTCCTTCCTTGGAACCTGACACTCATTTTTCACCAGTTATATCGCATTTATTTACTGGCAGCATTTGTGTGATGGCCTGAAACAAATTTCAGGTATGTTACTGTAACTATTTTATTCACAATTACACATATACGCTCTGCAAACTATCTATAATTGTTGATATGAGGGCTGACTGTAGATGAAAATTACTCTGCTGTTGTGATTAATTTGAACAGTCTGATTTTGCAGGACTAGTGAGTATTTTTATGAACTAAACTAGAAGACTTTCCGTTGGCTATTTTTTAAATCACAAACATCAGTGGAACATGTACACAGTCAGTAAGGTGGCAGTAACTGATGGACACATTGTATGAACATGAAATTGACTCAACTTTGCCATTAATTTATCAGATTTAGGATCAAAGGAAGTTACTAGGCTACTGGCCCTGAGGTCCTTAGAAGCCTAGCCAAGAGTTTAACCCATGCATAGACAAATCAGCACCCAATGCCCCTGTCCAGCGGAGACACTGGTGGAATCCCAGAGATGTATTTTCTATTTCCCATGCAGTTATCCAGGTTTTATTTATTTATTTATTTTTATTTTACATTTATTTGTTCAGTCTAGTCTAGTCTAGTCTGGATGTATTATTTTTTTTTTTAGAGGAGAAGAAAGGAGAAAAGGTCAATGATTTAAAAACATAGTCAGGCAATACAATACAACAATAGAAACATATAGAAAAGAGCTAGTGATACGCATATTAATAAAATAATAAGTTAGAGCACAACTCAACAAATATAATGAACAGAATATGAATCAGTTTGTTGTTGGAAGAGCATAGATGTTTGTTGTCAGTTGTTATATGGTGAAATGAGAGAAGTATAGGAATTTTAGTTGGTTGGTATAAGATCTTGTGGTTGGTCTTAGCTTTTGAGCAGTGATAAGATGAAGGGTTGTTACAGGTTGAAAATGAAAGGATGGAGATACATTTATAGCAGGTATGGTTCTAATGACTTGACTTGGGGCATGGTTAGATAGATAGGAAAGTGGAGTTTTCTGGGATACCTTACTGTAGATTAGTTGAGGGGAGTAGTAAGAATCCAGTCTAAGGTGGTTTCATTGTTGTTGGTTTTATTGGTTCTGGTAGGACTATTTATTAGTTGGGTAAAGCCATGTAGGTTTATATGGAGCTGGGGTTAGTAGTGTTTTTGTGGGAGATGGGTAGAGAGTGAACTGAGGATGCATTCAAGTGAGTTGATGTTATTTCATTAATGTCCATCCATAAGTAAGTGGAGGAGTTTAAAATTTCTTTTGGTGAAGAAGTTTGTTAATATTGGTTAGTTTTTTTTTTTTTTTTTTTGCTTATTTTGATGAAGGCTAATTTATATGGTAATTGGTGTATATAGTGTTGGGTGGGGGACTGAGATTATGAAGGTTTGGGAGAAAGTTGTTGTAGGTGTAGAGGTATGTTTAGAGTTTAGTAGAAAAAGAAGGAAAAAGAAGGGCTGTGTAGTCATACGTATGTATAGGAGAAGAGGTAGGTTTACTACTTACAAGGTGAACTTGTAAGACAGTTTGTTTGTAGTGAGAGAAGTATACTGGGGGATAAGTGTAGGGAAGTGCATAACAGAGTATAGGGCTAGGAGGTCTGGTGGATGAAATGCAGGGTCTATGATACTGAACTGTAAAGAAAGAGATGCTAGTGAGTGGCCAGTGAGTTAATTGCAACAGGACCCACTTACAAGGGGCAGGCTGCAGGAGAGAGTAGGCTAGTGCCTGAGTGGGAAACTAACCTAAGGTAGCAGAGCAGTTAGGGTTCTGTAGATCTTGCTACTGCCAGGTGTCAGGTATGCAGATTACAGATTAGCTCACTGTCTTAACTGGCTTGGCAAGGAGCTCAGGAGTTAATTCCATCAGGGCACAGTTTCATAGAATTCAAGAAGAAGATTTTCTTTCTGTAGTAGGTACTGACTGTACACACAGTTTCACTTCACTGTCTTAAGCAAGCTGGCTTATCAAGGAGCTGGTGGAGTCAGACAGAGTCCAGACGAGAGAACGAGAGAGGGGAGAGGGGGGTTTCAATTGCAGTTACTGTGACTACAACAGGTTTCACTGTCTTAAGCAAGTGCTCAAGCTAGCAAGTGGGGTGGATTCCAGAGTCCCAGAGTCCAGAGAGACTTCAACGAGAGGGATTTTCTGGTAGTTCAGGTACTGACTGTACAAGTTCACCAGGTTTCACTGTCTTAAGCAAGCTGGCAATAGGTTACACTTAAAAAGGGGTAAAGAGGTACTTTCCTTGATGTGGAGACGGAGTCTATTCCATAGATGGGGGAGTCTCTGGGATATAAATCTGTCCTGCCAACAAGTCTTACTTATGTCACAGACCAGGTTGAGACTGCTTGTGTGGGTTACTTGAGTGGAGCTTGACTTGCGGATATGCAGCAGTCCCATCGAGATCACCTTGGATGCCAGACAGAGGTCACCTCTGAGGAGTCTGTATGAAACAGAGTGGAGGGATAGGGCTTTTAGCATATCTATGTATTGTAGATTTTTGAGGCCCTGGATTCTCCTGGTGAGGAACCTCTGTGGCCACTTCAGCTGCTGCATGTGCTTTGCGAGGTACATGGCAAATGGGGCATTGTACTCAGTAACAGGCCTTATAAGGGAAGAATACAGGGATGTTATGACCTCCTTGTCCCTGGATGAGATACCCTTACTTATGAGGTGGCCCATGTAGAAAGCTATCCATACAATGGAAGCAACATGGTGGTCAAAAGTCAAGTTACTATTGATCTGAGTGTCCAAATCCCTCATGACTGACTGCATGCTTAGGACGCTGTCATTAATGTGATAATTTGTGGGGACATAACTCTCCCTAAAGGGGAGGCTGATGCATTTTTTGTATTCAGCTTGAGGCCATGTTTCTGGCACCAGTCATTTGTTTGGGTGAGACCCTCTTGGAGGATGTTCACATCACTAGGAGAATTGATGATGGCTCCCATCTTGCAGTCATCTGCAACTTGGATAGCCATAGCCCACTGGTTTTGGCCTGCATCTCAGAAAAGTATATTCCAAATAACAGAGGCCCCAAGACCAAACCCTGGGGTACGTCACTCGATATGGGTCTACTGCTTGAGGTGGCTTCCCCGATTTTGGCTAGGTGGTTTCTATCAGTGAGCCAGTTAGCTACCCATCTGGTAACATACAGATTGATGCCTAGTTTAGAGAGTTTATCTATTATGCCCGAGTGGTGAATAGTGTTGAATCTTTGGCCAGGTCAAGGTAGGTGGTGTGCACTGTCTTCCTCTCATCCATGGCTTTGTTGACTGTCTCAAAAACATCAACCAAACTGAACAGACATGACCTCCCCTTGACTAAGCCAAACTGTGTGGGATCGAGTGTTTGGAGGTTGCCAATGTCCTTGTTAATGAGGTCCATGATAATCTGTTCCATAGCCTTGCAGATCAGGATGGTTAGGCTGATGGGTCTATAATTTCCAGGAATGGTTGATACTCCACCTTTGTGTAAACGGATGACAGTGGCTGTCCTCCACTCAGCTGGAATAAAGCCGGTACGCAGGCTTTGGTTGAATAGGGTACCTAATGGTGCTGCAAGTTCCTGCCTGAGTTCATGTAGGATGCAGCCTGGGATGTTATTGGGTCCCATGGAGGCTGTATTTTTCTGCCTTTGAGAGAGCAGTGATAACCTGATCCCTAGATATAAGGGGAAGGGGGCAGGTACTGGGAAAGTCCTGATTTACTGATGGGGGGGCAGAGCGTTCAATTTTCACTGAATATGTCAGCCAGCAAGTTTGCTATATCTACGGCATTTGTACATGTGGTGTCCTTGACCACCAGTTCTGAACAGATCTGAGTGCAACCTTTGAGATTATAGACATATTTGAAGAAGGCCTTATGATTGTCTCTAGTAGATGTGGCCAATCTGGACTTGAAGTTTGCTTTGGAGGATTTCATTAGTGCTCTTATTTACTTGTTTAAGCTAAGGAGAGATTGCTTCCAGTTGGACACCTGCTCTTTCTTGATCCTGGACAGCAATGTTTTTCTTTTGTTATAGAGTTTATTTATTTCAGATGCCCACCAGACAGGTTTAATCTTCCTTGCAGAGGATGATTTAGTCCTGTCAGGTATTCCTGATTCCATGCATCTATATAAATGTTTGTATAGTAATTTGGTATAGTTTTGGATACTGGTGCTAGTTCCTAGAGAGGGGGAGGGGCTGTGAAGCTGTTTATACCATCCCTCAGGAGGCTATAATCAGCTTTGGAAAAGTTTTTTTTGTTTGACCCTAGCTAGAAGGGGGTCAGGGGGAGCCAGTGACTTCGAACATGACCGCTTTATGTTCTGATCTTATAAGGGAGGATGATACCGCAGGGATGCTGCAGTGGTTACTCGTATTGGTTAATACCAAGTCCAAGATATTGTCATCTCTTATGGGGGTATCGACTAGCTATTGCAAAGCATTTGCATTGACAAAATCGAGGAATCTCTGGGCATTTGTATTCTGGCATGAGTAGTTCTTCCAGTCTATGCTTGGGTAGTTAAAGTCACCCAGGATCAGGGTAAAGGGTATAATCCTTAGCAAACAGTAACTGAACTGGCTTGGCAAAATTATTGCCACACAATGTATTATATCTGCTAAAATCAATGTAAAAGGATCATTGCTATGGATTATATCTGTTTGTGCATGGGGTTTCTAGCCTATCTAAGAGTAAAAAATTAGTTATAACCTTGTTTCACTTTCTATTGTAGTCACACCTCAGTATTGTATATAATATATTCATTTATTTTATTTATTATTTATTTGTTTTACATTTGTTAACCGGGTTAGTCTGTCTGAGCTTTTGGCTCATTTTCAGCAGAGACCCGGGGAGAAAAGCTCCTCGGGAAAACAATTTTAAATTTAAGAACAAAGTATTAGCAATCAGCTTTAGGCTCTTTTATGCCGAGATCCTTGTAGAAAAGCTCCTCAGGGAATACAATTTTAGAAACAAAGTATTCATAATCAGCAGAAGAATATGAAACTTACAATATAATTTAAACTGCTAAAATCAATTAATAGTCAGGAAAAGATTTTGAAACTAGTTACATATCCCTTGAAATGAGTAGTACCAAGTTGTTTTGGTTTAGAAAAGAAGGAATATTCAAATAGCTAGTTGAAGGTATAAGGGAAATAGAGTAGAGGTGACCTTTTAGACAGACTAGTTAAAGTAGGTTAATTTGGAGCTGAATGAATCAAGATTGGTTAGAGAGGGAGGAAGGGGAGTAGTGGAAGGAAGGAAGAGGTAGGAGTACAAGGTTAGAGATACACTAAGAGTGAGGTGGTGAAATAGGTCAAAGGATAATAGTTTCAGGGTGGATGGCTACAGTGGCAAGACCATTTTGTTAGGTATTTTCTTATGGCTAATTTGAAACTCTTGCTATGCTGAAGGGACTTTATTTCCAAGGGGAGTTGGTTCCAGGATGTAGCTGGTTTATAGTTATAGAGAAGACATCCTATTTTTGGTTTTGGGTTTGTTAATGTTCTGGGTTAGTTGTGTATGAAAGCAGCTGATTCCTAACACAGTGATGCAGTGAGAAGCATTATCATCTCACAGCCCTTGATTCTAATTGATTACCTGAGTGTATTAGCTTATTGACATACTCACCCAATCAGGTATCAACCCTTACATCATTGGATGAGTCGCTAACTGGCACACTGATAGAACACATATAGTCAAAATAGGGGAATCCACCTCCAACAGCAGGATCAGTCCTGGTACCTCTACTGTTTGGAATCTATTTCTCTGAAGTATAAGCAAAAACTAAAGGTCTGAGGTTGACAAAATTTTCTGATGACTGGAAAACTGGTCATAGAATATCCAAATGATGTCAACATCCTACAAGAGCATCTTACTCAAACAAGTGATTGGTGCCAAAGGCCCGGCCTTAAACTCAATCCATAAAAATGTATTATCATCCCTTTTGGTAAGAGGGATGTTCCTGCTAACTACCACATCACTAGCAACACCCTAAGTATGCAGTCAGTGGTGAGAGACCTGGGCACGCTGGTTGACATCAGCCTTACCTTTGATCACCATGTCTCCACAGTGGTAAGAAGGGCATTCTATATTGCTCATCTCATAAGTAAGGCCATTGCCTCAAGAAAAAAAAGAAGTTGTAACCTCCCTGTACTCTTCCCTCATCAGGCCAATAACTGAGTACAATGCCCCTTTGAGTGTGTACCTTTCCAAGCACCTGCAGCAAATGAAGAGGCCACAAAGGTTCCTCACAAGGAAAATTCAAGGTCTCCAGCATCTGTCCTTTGTGGATCATCTGAAATCTCTGTCGCTTTATTCTGTGTCATACACACTACTCAGAGGTGATCTCTGCCTTGCATATAAGGCAATCTCTGACCCTGCTTTATTGCAAATGCTGCACATCGACAAGTCAAATGGTACATGGGTTACTCACTCTAAAGACCTTAATTGGGTATGTGACATGCATAGAACTTGCTGAAGGGAGAGATTTGTCTCCCAGGGGTTACAACACCTTTGGAACAGACTCTCATTTCATGTCAAACAGAGCACCTCACTGGCCCTCTTCAAACAGAATCTGGATGATTGGATGAGTAACCATAAATTCACCCAGGGGTTCCATCTGTGTCCTTCTTGGACACGGGCAATAGGTGCTTATCAGGAAAATAAGAGTTGAACGTGGCTAGGCTTCTAAGGGTCCCAGGGCTATTAGCTTAGTAACTTCCTATGATCCTATAAACCTATGTGTCAAGCTGGCATAGCCTACCCATCTCTGTTTGGGTTTAATCCAGGTGCTCTGGTTTCTTCCACAACCCAAAAACCTGCTGTAGGTAAAACGGTATCTCTCCAGGTTGCCCATAGGCAATGTACAGTGTGTGTGTGTGTGTGTGTGTGTGTGTGTGTGTGTGTGTGTGTGTGTGTGTGTGTGTGTGTGTGTGTGTGTGTGCGTTCATCTGTGTCTATCTTGTCACACCTGTTTTGTCAAAATCAGTATGTATAAATGCAGAAAAAATTGCATAAAACTACATCACTAACTTTGTCAGTGGTAACACACAATAGTGAGAGTTACATGCACATGAAGTTCTTTCACAGATCAAACTCTGTTACAAAATATTTCATCAACATTCTCCTGAATCCTGGAGTTCTGTTGCTAAAATGTACTTCTATCTAAACTTGAATGCCCACTGCCATTACTGTTTTTGCATTCTTCACATAATACACATACGATTCAAATTGATGAGCGCAAGATCTTCCAGTTTGCTCTGTTAGCTGATCCCCTGACACACCACTGTAACCTAATTAAGAAAACTAGCTGCTTGCCTTTTAATGATAGGGCATCTAACCTGTTCAGCTGCTTAGTATTTAAATTAAAACTAGGATACTGTCCACCACTAAGATCAAAACTGAAAATTAAGGAACAAACCTACTATTTGAGAAGTAGTCAAGCAAGCGGTAATCCCCTCCAGGGTGTGTGTTATTGAGGAAATAACGCCCACCCAGGGGGTTTCTGAGGCCCAGCATCACAGGCACTTAGAGAATGGGCTGTCTGTAAAATTGTTGTGTTTTATGTGATTTACTTACTAAAATTGTTGTGTTTTATGTGATTTACTTACTTATTATTTTTATCACTATATTATTTTTCATATATTTTTGATGTAAAATAGTTCCTCTGCCTAATGTTTCAAAGTCACTGTCATATATGGAAATGATGTTGGAGGAAGCATTTTACATCCAAAATACATCATTTAAAAATATCTAGATATTTACGTTATTTTTGTTCCCTTACTCCTAAAATATGTGATTTGTTGCCAGTTATTGGGGATTGAAGTCACTAAATAATAACATACATTTGACTTTCAGACTTTATTTCCTTCAGAAAATTCATGTTAATATAAATCATATTATTTAAGCTACTTTGTAATTTTATAAGAACATTTAAAATCTGTTCCTATTTTTAGTCTTTGCTCCACCTTTATTTCAAGCTTTTGTGAGGCTGTCAGCCCAGCTAGCTGGAATTTTGTAAATAATTCTGTATCATTTTTGAATATTAATATGATTCATATGCTTCTCTTACAAATGTAAGAGAACTATATGTTATGTGGATATTAAACTACTGGTGCAGAAATGTGTGTTGAACTGTATGTTATGTAGTGAGCTTCAAGAATGTAACCACAGTGTACCGTACTGGAAAAGAACAGAAATGTATATAAACTATAGTTGGAACATACAGAGATAACTTGCAAACCCTCAAGAAAATAAGTTGAAAAGTGAAGAGTTTTACAACTGTGTTTCAGTGCACCAAGCATATACAATATCTAGAGCTAGAGATTTTGTATTGTCTTGAAACATAATTAATTACTAGGTTTAAAATGTAAAGTATTTTTATTGCTCTGTGACTTCCTAGCAGCTGCACATCTGAGAGATAAGTATTTTTGACACAGAGGTACGAAATGCTAAGTATCTATTTAGCCTGGGAACTGGGGGCAGGTGACAAAGAGTGATGTCATCCAAAGCTGACCCAGCAGTAATGTTTTGATGTTAATTTGGGAACTCTCTCAGAGACTGTGCATTTTATATCTTGTCTTGGATCTGAAAACATCCATTCAGCACTTCTCATCTGCATTTCCCTTACTCTGTAAGTAAGTTATTTAGGTATAGTATTTCTTTTATAGATAGTTAGGAATATAGTAAAGATTAGTTTAGCTGTTTTCTGTATTTATTTGAGACTGTCCTGCAATATTGTTTAACATTTTTTCTGTGATTCTGAACTCTGTAGTTACTGTGCTGAGCTATTGAATATTGCCTTGTTCCTTTATTATTTATTATTAAATATATTCAAACCTTTTAATTGTGGCTGATTTGTTTAGATATTTAAGCTCTTAGAGTACTTGCATATGTATTTAGTGACACTGTATGGGCCACTCCAATAGCCTTGAAAGCCTTGGTCATACTTACCATATGGATAATAATAATATTACACAGTAGAATTGGTCACACTTTGTAAGGGCCTTATAATAGCTGATGAAGAGCTGGTTGGTGGCAGTGATAACTACTTTTTGTCTTGGCAGAAGGGGGCATAGCTAGTAAACCTGTGCCAGCCTTTCACAGGAGTGTGTATGTGTCTGTATATAAATCAAATCTCAAAGTGTGTGTGTCAGCTACTTGGGCAGGGACATGAAGCACTGGTAGGACAAAGAGGGTGCTGGAGGTTTTGGCTTGACTACTCGGCTGAGATTTTAACCCTGTAGCTGTGCCAGTGGGGAGTCTTATTGGGGATCTGGAGAAAGAGGCAGAAACCAGCCCCAGACTGACTGTAACCTCTTTGTGCTCTTAAGGGAAATCATACTTTATTGTGTGTGTACTTGTCATCCTCCCAATGTGTATGTCCCTCACTGGTGCTAGTGGTGAGGATTGAGGCTCCTGGATTACTGGGCCAGTGCAGGGGCTTTGCACCTTTATACAGATTTCTTGAGCTAAAAGATTGAGAAGTATGTAAACCTCTTTACTGCTGCTGGCACTGGTCCATCGATCTAACTCTCTCTCTCACACACACACACACACACACACACACACACACACACACACACACACACACACTCACACACACACTTGCATATCAGAAAATGCATGGAAACATTGTGGTTGCATGTACAAAATTTTAAACAGTTTGCTGAACACAAGACTAAATTAACGCAATGAAGTGTAAGAAAGTATGTTCCTAAACTGATTTTTTATCCTTTTGGATGCAACAGAATACAATTGAGGAAAGTCTTTTATCTAAATTATATAAAGTAGTAAAAAAATAGAATGTAATAGAGATAGTTATTGGAATTATTTTAAACTCATTAAAAGCTCTCCAAGTGAAGATGAAAAAAAATAATTTTATTGTCATCAAAACAAACTACCTCTTCACTCAAATGGAGATTATTTTCTTGGAAATTTATTCACAGATCTTTCTTCACACCTCACAGATTTGAATTAAATGTTTAAAAAAAGATGGCTTGTTGGAAATGTAAATTAGAAGTTAAAGCAGATTGGCAACATGTTTTTTGATTGTGTTGCACTTAACCTTACTAGGATAATATAATTTTCTTTCTTACAGGCTTTATTTATGGACAAATTTACTGTAACTAAATCCTTAATTTTATTTAATTCCTAATACCTGAATGTGTTTCAAGATTAAAATATTCACTTTTATGGAGCATTTTATCAACCTCAAGGAAAGTTATAACAAAAAATTGAAAAATGAATCTACTCCATCTTTTAATGAATTCATCAATATTGTATCAGAAGGTTGTCAGTTGGAACTTATTACCATCAGAACAGGAACCGCCAGAATCACTTCTTCACAGAACATATGGAACAACCTTAAAGAACTACTAAATAAATAATTTGTAATTTTTATGCATAATAATTTAACTAATGAAATCTATTAGAATTATCATTGTTCAGTAGACACTCTTGTAAATAGTTGTTTTATTGTATTTTTTTAAATAGTTTTTCTTTTTTACACTTTTTATTTATATTTGTACTCAAATTAAGTGTTATTAGGTTCTCATTTGTTTAAATCTTAATACAATTAAAAATGAAAATGCATGCTGACACAAGTCCTACTAATCAAGTAAATTTGTGATTTTTATAACAGCAATATTTAAAATAAATTCCTATTTTGAGCCTTTGCTTTATTTTAGGTTTTATCTAGACATCCTCAGCTAATAGGTCAAGAGGTACGCAAAACTCTTTACAGATTCTGCTGCCAGTGATCAATCGCTTTTCCTCTTCACTCTCTCTATCTCTCACTCACATGCACCTCGCTTTCATGCACGCAAGCATGCATACGCTCAAACACAGAGACATAAACACACATTTTTTGGGGGTCTATATTACGTTATTGAAAAACCGTATCATAGGACACCACAACACCAACACATAGCCCGAACCGCAAATACGCCGAACACCCTAAACCGCAAATGTTCAAATCTCGAACCGTCATAGTCGGCCAACACCACCACGCGCTGCATACTACATACCCAAACATAATTAATAAAACACATACATACACAAACCAAACCCTACTTCTAACCCTACACTAAAGCTTACATAAATTACTATCTATGCACTTACCTTAACCCACACCCTAACCCTAAGGTCTGTAACTATGGCACACTTACCCTAGATACCAAAACAAAACAAATAATCCACACACATACAGTTAACAAAACCATACTTCTAAGCCTACACTAAACCTTACATACATTACTTAGCTATGCACTTAACTTAACCCGCACCCTAACCCTAAGGTCCGTAACTATTGCATACTTACCTTATGGAGCTATACTGCAGACAGGCCAACCATGACAGTTTGACATTTCACATTTCGTGGTTTTGTATGTTCACAGTTAGCGTAGTTTGTGCTGTAAGTGTCGGTTTTCTAGTGTTCGATGATACGGGTTTTCGATAACGTGATATAGACCCCTTTTTTTAGTTTCATTAACTTTTATACTCATTAAACAGCAAAGCACTGCTTAGTGTAAAATAGTTAAGTCATTCTCGCTCAGACTCATACATACGCATATACCCACATACACAGACATAAAGACAAACACACACACATGCACAATTTTTTTATTTTCTTTTTTATATATATATTTTACACTTGCTAAACAGCAAAAGCACTGCTTAGCAAGTGAAAAATAATGGAGGCTGTTAGGTTATTTGCAATCCGATCTCCACAGCAGCTTGATATGCTGTTGTGAAAAGGTGGGCTCATTTTTCAGTGTGCATTATCAGTAGATAACACCCTGCTAGAGAACATTAATTCTCCAATCAGGATCCCATTCTCTAAGAAGAGAATATTACATTTCTAAGGCTCCCTTTCATAAATAAGTTTGGGAAAAGTTTTTTCCAGCATTGATCCAGCCATCTGGATGCATGTATGTAAGTAAATTAAAACTTTATCAACAACTAAGGAATTCAAAGTAGACCAGCACAAGCACATCATCGATAAATCCAGCTGTATATGTTACAGTGATAATAGCTAACGCAGGATCACTATTATTGTAAAGATATGTTAAGTACTGTACTAATTATTACTTTAATTGTTAGATTGAGAGCTAAGTCTTCTCCCCATCGTTCTTTATAGTTGGTATGACCACTACTTTACTGAATGCACAGCAAAGTTGTAATCAGCTAAATATTTGTATGCTCAGTTGTAAACAACTAAATGTATGTGCTCTTCAGGAACTTGGGTCATGGCTGAAAAGAATCAACAGACCAGTCCATCTACCCATTCAACAAATAGAAACAAATAAACGGAATAAATACTTGTTGTCAGACATGTATACAAAGCATCTCTTCTTATATCTACCTGCAAAGGACCACCCTACTTGATTCAACCAGTCCTGTTCAGAGGTGTGCACAGAAGGCTAGTATAACCAGATTTATTCTGGCTAGCAGTGATAAAAAGACAAGCTATTAGCAAGTAGTAATCTTTTAAAATATGAGTCATGAAATGCATTACAGTACATATAGGCACACACAGCTTCTGAGTACCTTACAGCTCCCTGACCCCCCCCCCCCCACTATATAAGAGGATTTTGATATTTGTTTAGTACAGGAACCCCAATCTCAACCACTTCCCCAGACCTCACTTAGTCTAAAGTTATTCATGCTCAGAAATCGGCCAGAAGCTCTTTGTAGCTTGTGTGGGGACTGACTGGTGACAATGCGGTCATTATTCTTTTAACTTTCCTTAAAATTAAACCTCTCAGAAATGTGCACAGAAGGTAGGATAGCAAATCTATATGGCAGTGTACTGTTGGAATACTTTTCCGTGATAGTTACTGTTTTACTTTCCTTACAATCAAATATCAGACATGTAAGTAGTTAGTTATCTTTAGGGGGTAGGGGTAAGAAAGCAAGCTTTGCATATGTTTGACACTGTTTTTCTTAAACTATCGTTAGAGGGGTACTCAAAAGATGGCTGTCTTTTAAGGGTGCAGTGAGGAGGCATGGTATTTTTGTGTATGAATTATGTACGACAGTGGCAACTTGAAATGCATGGCTGTAGCCATTAGTTCTTTCACTTTCATCCCATTTTAAGACTAGAGGGGTACACAGAAGGTGACTGTTTTCTGGGGAGAGAGGAAGGCAGAAACTATTTCCAGACAGTGAAACAGATTTCCTTTCAAGGATATATCTTCTTAATCTACTGAGAACTACTCTTAGTCGTCCTTGAACATTAGGCCTTGGATGCAGCTTATTTCTACTTTGAAAGAGGAAAAAAAATAATACTAAATGTTTCCCATACTTAGGATTTTTGTTCAGACTATCAAGGGATAAAAAATTGGAAAAAGAACTTTAAAATGCACCTCAGAGCATCTGGAAACCTATGTCTTCTGGGGCCAGAAGCCTCCAGATCCCATGCTTAATTCAATTGTTTCTTCCAAGATTATTACACTGGAAGTTTGGTCAGATAGGAAAGAGTTGAAGAATGTGATAAAGTGTGAAAATTAATTTCTTTCCTTACTCATGAATTGTATTCAGGCTATCATCAAATGGTTATTTAGTAGTAAATAGACCTGCAGATTCTAGTGGCCCCCAGGTCCACCTGCTTAGTTCAGTTATTCCTGCCACAGTTATTACAGTGATGTCTTGGCCAGTTTACATATGATGTAAGGGTGTGAGATAAGGCTGAAGCGTGGCATAAGTTGCTAGTATAAAAATAACATAAAAGAAGTAAGTTGTCTGGATGGTGTTCAGAGGGCAGGATGGGGGAAAATGGGTGCAAAAACACTTGGGAGTGCTGAGGAACTGTTGGGCAATGAAGGGTGCCATGGAGTACTTTCCTTAGAGCTACATTTCACTTCAAGCTGATCTTGGCAGAACCAAAAGACTCTGTTGCAAGTATAAAAAGACAGGAGTTTAAAAGCTAAATATCAGGCTTCATCGGAAAACAGATTAACACCTAAAAGCACTCTTAATGCCAATGCAGTCATTTAAACCCAGCAGGCGCTCTACAGTAAGGTCACATCATCTCTGAGTTGTTTATGGTCTCCTTGTTGGAAATCACTTTTAAAGAAAGTTATCATACCTTTTCAGAGAGAAATATTTTTTTTATTTACTTTTTTTAAATGTCTCAATATTGTAATTTCCATGTTATTTACAGTAGTTATGCTCTTTTCTACATATATGTTTTTAATATTATATTATATTATATTATAAAATATTGTAGATGAACTTAATTGAGGCACAATACATGGAGCAAGTTCATCAACAATCACTCATCATCATCTTCTTTCGGCTGTTCCCATTAGCGGTCGCCACAGCAGATCACCTGTTTCCATTTCTTCCTGTCCTCTGCATCTTGCTCTGTCACACCAACCACCTGCATGTCCTCTCTCACCACATCCATAAACCTTATCTTAGGCCTTCCTCTTTTCCTGTTACCTGGTAGCTTCATCCTTAGCATCTTTTTCCCAATATACTCAGCATCCCTCCTCAGCACATGTCCAAACCAACGTAATCGTGCCTCTCTGGCTTTGTCTCCAAACCTTCCAACCTGGGCTGACCCTCTAATATACTTATTCCTAATCCTGTCCACCCTCGTCACACCCAGTGCAAATCTTAACATCTTTAATTCTGCCACATCCAGCTCAAACTCCTGCCTTTTTGTTAATGCCACTGTCTCCAACCCATATAACATAGCTGGTCTCACTACCCTCTTGTAGACCTTCCCTTTCACTCTTACAGGTACTCGTCTGTCACAAATCAATCCTAACACTCTTCTCCACCCACTCCATCCTGCCTGTACTCTCTTCTTCACCTCCCTTCCACACTCACCGTTACTCTGAACTATTGACCCCAAGCATTTAAACTCATCCACCTTCGCCACCTCTACTCCTTGCATCCTCACCATTCTTCTATCCTCCCTTTCATTCACACACATATATACTGTCTTAGTCCTGCTGATCTTCATTCCTCTTCTCTCTAGAGGATATCTCCATCTCTCCAGGATCTCCTCCACCTGTTCCCAACTCTCACTACAGATCACAATGTCATCTGTAAACATCATAGCCCACAGGGACTCCTGTCTGATCTCGTCTGTCAACCTGTCCATCACCATTGCAAATAAGAAAGGGCTCAGAGCTGATCCTTGATGTAACCCCACCTGCACCTTAAACGCATCTGTCAATCCCACCGCAGACCTCACCACTGTCACACTACCCTTGTACATATCCTGTACCACTCTTACATACTTTTCTGACACTCCTGACTTCCTCATACAATACCACAACTCCTCTCTAGGCACCCTGTCATATGCTTTCTCTAAGTCTACAAACACACAATGCAACTCCTTCTGACATTCTCTGTACTTCTCCATCAACACTCTCAGAGCAAAGATCGCATCTGTAGTGCTCTCTCCCGGCATGAAACCATACTGCTGATCACTAATCATCACGTCCCTTCTTAACCTTGCTTCCACTACTCTTTCACATAACTTCATGCTGTGACTGATCAATTTAATCCCTCTGTAGTTACTACAGCTCTGCACATCACCCTTATTCTTAAAAATCGGTACCAAAACACTTTTTCTCCATTCCTCAGGCATCCTCTCACTTTCCAAGATTTCATTAAACAATCTGGTTAAAAACTCCACTGCCATTTCACCTAAACACCTCCATGCTTCCACAGGTATGTCATCTGGGCCAACAGCCTTTCCATTCTTCATTCTCTTCATAGCTATCCTTACTTCCTCCTTGCTAATCCATTGCACTTCATGATTCACTATCCCTACATCATCCAACCTTCTCTCCCTCTCATTCTCTTCATTCATCAACCCCTCATAGTACTCTTTCCATCTCCTCAACACACCCTCCTCGCTTGTGAGTATGTTCCCCTCATTATCCTTTATCACCTTTACCTGCTGCACATCTTTCCTAGCTCGGTCCCTCTATCTAGCCAATCGGTACAGGTCCTTTTCTCTCTCCTTAGTGTCCATCCTTTCATACAACTCTTCATATGCCTTATCCTTAGCCTTTGCCACCTCTCTCTTTGCCATGCACCTCATCTCCTTATACTCCTGTCTACTTTCTTCATCTCTCTGACAATCCCACTTCTTCTTTGCCAACCTCTTTCTCTGTATACTCTCCTGTACTTCCTCATTCCACCACCATGTCTCCTTGTCGTCATTCCTCTGTCCAGATGTGATACCAAGCACCTTTCTAGCCATCTCCCTTACTAGCTCTGCTGTAGTTACCCAGCTATTTGGTAACTCTTCACTGCCACCCAGTGCCTGCCTTAACTCATCCCTGAATTCCAAATTCCACCTCACAATTACCCTTTTTCAATTTCCACCATTTGATCCCTGGTGCTGCCCTCACACTCCTCCTCTTCTTGATCACCAGCGTCATCCTACAAACCACCATCCTATGCTGCCTAACTATACTTTCTCTGGTCACCACTTTACAGTCTCCAATCTCCTTCAAACTGGCCCTCCTACATAAGATATAATCCACCTGTATGCATCTTCCTCGACTCTTGTATGTCACCCTATGCTCCTCCCTCTTGTTAAAATATGTATTCAGCACAGCCATGTCCATCCTTTTCACAAAATCCACTACCATCTGACCTTCTGTATTCCTTTGTTTAACACCATACCTACCCATCACTTCCTCATCCCCTCTGTTCCCTTCACCAACATGCTCATTGAAATCTGCTCCAATCACCACTCTCTCACCCTTGGGTACAGTCATCACCACTTCATCCAATTCACTCCAAAATTTTTCTTTCTCATCCATTGCACACCCAACTTGTGGAGCATATGCACTAACAACATTCATCATTACACCATCAATTTCCAGCTTCATAAACATCACTCTATCCGACACTCTTTTCACCTCCAAAACACTTTTCACATAATGTTCCTTCAGAATAACTCCTACACCATTTCTCCTCCCATCCACACCATGATAAAACAATTTGAACCCACCGCCGATACACCTAGCCTTACTTCCCTTCCATCTGGTATCTTGCACACACAATATACCAACCTTCCTTCTGTCCATCATATCAGCTAGCTCTCTCCCTATACCAGTCATAATACCAACATTCAAAGTTCCAACCCTCACTACCACAGTCCTAGCCTTTCTCCTCTCTTCCTGCCTTCGGCCATGCCTTCCGCCTCTTCTCCTCCTTCGGCCAACATTAGTCCAATTTCTACCAGCACCCTGTTGGCTAACAGTACCGGTGGCAGTCATTGTTAACCCGGGCCTCGACCGATCCGGTATGTAAATAGTAACTGGTGACTGCATGAAAAGTTTTGATGAAGTTTTACGCCGGATGCCCTTCCTGATGCAACCCTCCCCATTTATCCAGGCTTGGGACCGGCACAAAGAAATGCACTGGTTTGTGCATCCCCAGTGGCTGGGTTTTCATCAACAATCACTGACATCACAAAAAAGAAACATTGGCATACAATGAAAACAAGTGTAAACAATCCATTTACATTTGCAAACAAGCAGCAGACAAACACCCGTTACAAAAAAATCAAACCATCAATCAAAATACATATCTCTCTCTCTCTCTATATATATATATATATATATATATATATATATATATATATATATATATATATATATATATATATATATATATATATATATATATATATCTCCAGGGTCGATATATATTCGAAGTTTCAAAACTTCGAACCTCATATATTCGATAATAAAAAATTTAAAAAAAAAAAAACTTACCTCAACGCTCTGAGCAGGGGCCAAGCCCCCCTGCACCCCTCACACCCCCGCTACTTAAATATACCAATTCTGACATCGCACTTCAGTGCAGAAAAGGGAAATTTTCCTATTCTGCACCATATGGAGCCATTGCTTTTCACCTTCGAACTTTTTAAAGTTCAATCATATGGTGTCGACCGTATGACATTCGAACTTTAAAAAGTTCATCTAATTAATAGGGACCATATATATATATATATATATATATATATATATATATATATATATATATATATATATATATATATATATATATATATATACCCACCCTGCACAAATAATTAAGATACTACTTGTTATATGGTGTGGTTTCCCCTCTCACACCCCTAACATGGGTCTCTGTGACACAAAATCTGGCCAAGATGAAAGTACATGCACCAAACGGAAGGGGCTTGCTTTTAAATATGCTTAGAGAATGGGTCGCCCATACATTAGCACCCTGATTGGAGAACAAACATTCTCCAGCAGGGTGTTAATGTACAAGTAATGCCAACTGAAAAATGACTCCACCACTTCATGACACCATATGAAGGTGCCTGAAGCTCAGACAGTAAGGTAGCTAATGGTCGCAGTTATTTTACACTCACTAAGCTTTTGCAGTTTAGGTAAAATTAAAATAAATAGAGAATGTTAAAAAAAGACAAAGTGTGTGTGTGTGTGTGTGTGTGTGTGTGTGTGTGTGTGTGTGTGTGTGTGTGTGTGTGTGTGTGTGTGTAAAAGTGAGAGTGAGATTGATTGAGCCATTATTTTCCACTCACTCAGCAACGCTTTTGCTGTTTAGTGAGTGTAAAATTAAAAGAAACATTTAAAAAATGAAAGAAAGAAAACTGTCTGAGTGTGTGTATGTTTAAGTTTCTGTCTGAGTGTGTAACTGCTTGTATGCCGTCATGCGTGTGTGTGTGTGTGTGTGTGTGTGTGTGTGTGTGTGTGTGTGTGTGTGTGTGTGTGTGTGTGTGTGAGAGAGAGAGACAGTGAGAGCGATCAACCAGTGGCAACAGCAGCAGCAGATAAAGATGTGTACCTCTCAACCTCTTAGCTCAAGACATCTGTATAAAGAATAAAAGAAAGAGGGACCATACCTATCAACTGTCCAGACTTTTACAGAATGTCTAGATTTTTGCTTACTATTTATCGGATTGTTCCTCATAAAATATCTGATTTTCTGGCAAATCATACAGGAATGAAGTCACTAAATGGTGACATACATTTGAGTTTTACACTTCTTATCCTTTAGAAAATGCATGCCAACACAAATCCTGTTATTCTAGCATCTTTCTAAGTTTATAAGAGCAATATTTAAAATCTGTCCCTAATTTTAGACCTTTGCCCCCCCCCCCCCCATTATTTTGTAATTTGTCTAGATTTGTTGAGCTTAGTGGTTGAGAGGTGTGGGGGAAACAAAGGCTAAAAAACAGAAACAGAAACAGATTTTAAGCATTGCTGATATAAAATTAGAAAGTTACAAGAATAAAAGGCTTTGTTTTACCATGCATTTTCTGACAAATATACTGTCTAAAATTCAAATGTTATTATTAACTGACTTCTATCCGAATGACTACCAATAAACCACAAATCTGATGAGAAAGGGACCAAAATATGAGGTAAATATTTGGACTTCCAAGATGGCTGTACATTGAGTAACAGCTTAATTCTAGCTCCAGTGTGAAAACAGAAATTCGGCAGAGAAGGCCAGTAGACTTGTGTTTCTGGGTAAATATCAGTAACAGGCTAGACTAGTAAATAGTAAGCATATTGCCTAGATGCCAGGAAAAAAGAAATACAGAGGACTTGGAAAAAAAATCAGCTACAAAAAGTGAGGAAAAAACAATGACTAGGGAAAGTTCTGCAGCTTTTCAGCAAAAAGCAATGCAACCTCCAGACATGAATTCCAGTAACCTACAGGAAGATATAAGACAACTGCACACAGACCAGGTTAAAATAAACAAAACACTGATGGAATATATAATACAAATGACAAAAGGCTGGAAAAAAATGGAAGAAGCTTTAAAGAAATATTCAGATGAGGTAATAAAGCTGAAAAAATCAGAGGTCTAATGAAGAAAAGACTGTCTGAATACAAGACTGCTCGTGCAGAGATGTTTCAAAAAATAATAGACTTAGATGACAGAGCACATAGGGAAACCTGAGATTTTCAGCTATAGCAGAGAAGCTGGAAGGAACAGACTGCATTAATTTTATCAAAGCAGAAATCAGCAACTGGACTGGTATTCCACAGCAGGAGTTGTTAGTTGAAAGGGCACATTGTGTTTGTGCTCCAAACCTGGCTATAAGAAAGCAGCCTAGACCTTTAATAGTAAAGATGAAATCCTACCAGCACCCAGCCTTTTCTTCATTTCCATTTTCTCTTTTGTTGTTTGTATTGATATATTCCATGCTCCATGCTTTCTAATTTATTTATCTTTACATATAACTCACTAATGTTACTTAGTATAGCCTGTATGTCTTTTTTCATAGTATTGTCCCATACACTGGGCTTAGAGTGGCTCATTCTGAGACAATTAGTTTTTTCTAGTTTTCTTAATAGGAAAAAGCAATTAAAATAGTTTCAAACTTTTTGTTTTTTGTAGTAAACCTTTCAGCAGATGTTCAACTATACACCATGTTTTGAAACATTCTATTTGAAATTTCAAGTAAAAATCCTGTCAGAGATGTTAAAAAATTGCAGAACTAAAAAAGAGTGCTTTTAACTGCTCACCATCTTGGCCATCCTTCATCACCTTTTTTGGATATGTCACCAATATCCAAAGTAACAGCACACAATCAACTTTAAAAAGCATAAAGTCTATGTTTTCCTTTTCATCTTTATAGAACAACCACAAAACCACTTGAAAATAAAACCATAAAGCTCTTGTAGGTAAATAGATATCCCAAGTCTATTGAGTCTTATGACTATGCACACATTGGCAATACCCTTCTTGAGGCCAAACCTCCTTTCTCCAGAAGGGCCACAGCAGTCAATCCTGGAGTAACTTTGTGAATATCCATCTAGTCATCTAGGTTATGGTTAAAGGAAAATAATGAGTTGCACTGCTTAACATGCAGGGGAGATTTATTTCAGCAGTTTGGGAGGTGCTGAATCATAAACCTGTCCTCTATCATGTCTTAGTTCTCTGTTAGTAAAGATTTTGGTCAGTGGGTCTAGTACTGGCAGGGCTATTGGACTAGCAGAGATACAGAAGGCCTATTACAACTGGGTTTTTAAATCAATGAATGAAAATATATAGTATCCACCCTCTCCTGATATGTCAGGACATAAGGCCTGTGATATTTTTTTCCTTGGGAACCTTTGGAGTCTTTCTAATTGTTTGATATGTTTAGTGAGATATATTCCACTACGGTTATTGTAGTTGATAACTGATCTGATCAATGCTGAGTATAAGGGAATGATTATCTCCTATACTCCGCATTGATCAGACCAATTATTGAGTACAGTATATGATCCTCACGGAGGAAAGGAGGTGTAGCTTCTCCTGCAATCAAAATTCTTCCTCAATAACTTTGTAACTCATCTTGGCAAAGCTTTATCTTCTATCAAAAACAGAAATGGAAACAAGAGATCCCCTACCCTCCTCGTGCTGCTTTCACACTCTCCTGCATTCACTACTCCAGCTCTCAAACTTCAGTTTCATTTCTTTAAGCATAAAGTTATACTTCATATAATTTTTGTAATATTAGACCTATAATCCACACTTTTGCAACAACTTTCCATCTCACATACACATTTTAGCAAGAATTGTCAATTACCAGTCACTCCTCTCCCCTCCCTTAAGCCTTTACATATAAATTCTGTCTCCCTTTTCACCCTCTCCTTCTCAGATCTTACTATTTTCTCTACATCTTGCATCTTTTTACTCACTGATGGCATTACTTCTAAAATGTCAAATGCTAGGCAACACTGGCTAGGCCTTGACTTTTCAACACATGCAAAAGGGTTTTCTTTTGAAGCCCCATACAAGAATTCCTTCCATTGTCATTTTCATACTGCCTGATTGTAGTCACCTTTTATTAAGATGTCTCACTGTTCTACACTGCTTTCTCCTCAGCTAGTCAGTGGTCATCTTCAGGACCGAATACCCAAAGTACCACTCACATACAGAGACTCTATTAATGTGTCACACCATTCTCAAATTCACACACACACACACACACACACACACACACACACACACACACACACACACACACACACACACACACATATATGCATTGCATTATCTTATAGGTTCATAGGTTCATAGGTAGGTACTAGGCTATCGGCCCAAGGGCCTAAGTAAGCCTAGCCAACAAAATTCCCTGGCTTTTGCCACCCAAGAAAGTTAATTTCCTGTACCCTTGTTGAGAAGAGCCACAGAAGTGATCCCTGGGGTGTAGTTCCTATTTCCCATCCACTCATCAAGATTTTTCTTGAAAAGTGCTAATGAGGAACTTTGCTTGACGTAGATGGGTAGCTTGTTCCAGAGTATAGGAAGTCTCTGGGACAGGAATCTATCCCTCCAGCATGTCCTGTTTATTGTGGTGACAAGGTGTAGGCCCCTAGAGTGTGTAGTTTGGAGGGACTGGGATTTTGTTAGGTGTAGCATGTCCAACAGCTCTGGGTTTAACATAGCTTTATATGTTAGGCAGAGATCTCCTCAGAGTAGCCAAAATGCTACAGAGTAAAGCTGGAGCTTTTTGAGACGGTCAGTGTAGGGCATCTGTTTGAGGCCAGTAATCCTCTTTGTGAGGTACTTCTGTGGCCTTTCCAACTGCTGCAGATGTCTTGTGAGGTACATTCCAAAAGGGGTGTTATACTCTATAATGGGTCGAATGAGTGCCAAAGAGAAGGGAACAATGACCTCTTTTTTCCTGGATGAGAACCCTTTTGTGATGAAGGATTTCCTGACTGCTGTGGCGATGTGATTATCAAAGGAGAGACTATTGTCCACCTGGGTCCCAAGGTCTCTTATCACACATTCAGCCTTAAGTAGACTGCCGTTTCTGTGGTAGTTCATGGGTACAGAGTTTTTACCAAAGGGGATGACAATGCACTTTTTGGCATTGAGCTTGAGGCCATGCCTCTGACAACAGGCATCTGTCTCAGTGAGGCCCTTCTGTAGGATGTCCACATAATTTCTGGACTCAACTATGGCTCCTAGTTTGCAGTCATTTGCGAACTTCGTTAGCCAGAGGCCTTCTGTGTTAGTCTGTACTTCAGAGAAGAAGATACCAAACAGGAGAAGTCCCCAGGACTGAACCCTGTGGTACCCTACTTGTCACTGGTTTGAAGTCAGATTTGGAGTCTGCAACTTTTACAGTGTAGGTTCTGTCAGTGAGCCAGTTGGCACAACATCTTGTGATGTAGGGATTTATACCTAGTTTAGTGAGTTTAGCTATAATTCCAGATTGGGGATGGCTGGCGAGGTCAAGATAGGCTGTATGAACCACCTTATCCTCGTCTACGGCTTTGGTGGCTGCCTCAAAGAAGTCAATCAGAATCAGAAGGCATAATCTGCCTTTCACAAACCTGAACTGGGTGGGGTCCAAAGTTTGGAGATTACCATTTGCTTTGTTTATGAGTTCCATGATGATACGTTCCATGGCCTTGCAGACCAAGCTCATCAGGCTAATAGGGCGATAGTTCCCAAGATCAGTGGTGGCTCCCCCTTTGTGGAGTGGGATAACTGTTGCTGTGTGCCATTCAGTGGGCACAAAGCCTGTCGTGAGACTATGATTCAACATGGTGCTTAGATGGGGAGCCAGTTCATTCTGAAGTTTGTGTAAAATGCAGCCCGTGATGTTGTCTGGTCCCATGGATGCTGTATTTCTGGCTTTAGAGAGTGCAGCTTTTACCTGCATAGATGTGATTTCAGGGACTCTGCATTCTTCCTGTATAGATATGGGCCTTTTAGGGGCTGAGAGGGGGGTAAAGTTAGCATTGAACCTGTCTGCCAGTATGTTGGCACTATCAGTTGGTTCTGTAATTTTCATGCCATTGTGCTGTAACTCAGATCAAATCTGGGTGTTGCCATTGAGATTCTTGACATAGCTATAGAATGCTTTGTGGTTGCCCTTAGAATCAGTGGTGATTTTGTTTTCGTAGCTAGCTTTGGAGGATCTTATAAGGGATCTCAGCTTCTTATACTCAAGGAATTTTACTCTCTTTTGCAACAGTTTTTCCTTCTGTTGTAGAGTTTGTTTATGGCAGTGGACCACCAGATTGGCTTCCTTTTTTTGGAGGATGGCATCTTGGTTCTGATTGGGATAGCACGATCCATGCACTCATGTAAGTAATTATAGAGTGCATTTGTATAGGATTCAGCAGTCGCAACTGTATTGTCCATCTGCATGGGTGTCATGAAGTTCACAACTTCTGTCTTAAGAAGCATGACGTTGGCTTTGAAGAAATGTTTTTACCATGGTTTTCTTAATGGTGGGTGGTGGCAGGATGCAGATATCTAGGCTGATTAGCTTATGGTCTGATCTAACCAAGGAGTTGACTTCAGATGTGGAAAACCGGTCACTCATGTTGGTAATGACTAGGTCTAGGATAGTATTGCCCCTGGTGGGGGTGTGGATAAGTTGATACAGGGCATTGGAATTTATGAATTCCAGAAAGCGTTGAGCGAAGGAGTTGGTATATGAGTAGTTTTCCCGGTTAATGGTGGGGTAGTTGAAATCGCCCATTGTTAGGGTGTTTGGTTAAACCCTAATATTTTCCAGTATATCAAGAAAAGAGGAGTGGGAATCCTGGGGCATGGTGGGGGATCTGTAGCAAGCTACAATTTGGATTGCAGTTTTGCCCAGAGTTAGTTGCACTTGGATAACTTCGGATGCATTATGCTGAGCAACTGGCCTGGAGGTGTGGATATCCTTAATGAATATGGACACACCTCTGCCTTTGGTGTCCTGGTCCAGGTTAGATGGCCGAAAAGTGTGGTATGAATTATAGCCTGGTAATGCAGGGGTGCTCCCTAGAGCCTTGAACCAGGTCTCAGTCACTGCACAGAAATCAATGTTCTCCATTTTAAGGAGTGCCTCGAGTGAGTGCATTTTGAGATTTATACTTCTAGCAATGAGTAGCATTACCCACAGTTCCTGTTACAGTGGTGAATTTGTCATTTGAACCTTGCCTAAAAAGGTACTATAGGGGCGGCAAGACCCTTAGCCAGTATCCAGAATCCCAGGGGCGACAGATGCAAGCCATCTCTGGCAAAGCATTGTGGTCTGTCGACCATGTCGTCCCAGGCAGACAGATACTGGATCACCTTAGAATGACACCAGAAGCTTAGCCAATTGTTGAAGTCAATCATTTTGTCCTTGTACTGCGGTATCATTCTGGGCAATGGCAGGATGCTACTCAGGGCTAGGGTCATACCTGCCTGGGCTACAAGATCGGAGAGCTCTACCATGTCTCTTTTCATGTAGTCCAGAGAGGTACGTCTCAGGTTGTTCACACCAACATGGACAATGACAGAGTCATATTTGTACTTGTTGTGGAGTGACCTGAGTGTGTGGGTTATGTGGCGGATCCTGGCACCCAACAGGCAGCTGACAGTAACCTTCTCCTTGTTTATCCTGGTGAGTGGGACATCAGTGTGCCTGACTATAGAGTCACCTATGACTATTGTGTTGGGTACATTGTTTTGCCTTATGGGCTGTGGTTTATTGGCACACTGAGTCTGTGGGCTATGAGGCAGTTGGGTTGTGTTGCGGGGTGGAGGTTGCTTGCATTTCTGCTTTGGAGGTCTCTGTTGCTTGAGCAGATTATTATTGAGAGCCTCTGTGAATGTTTTTGTGTTTCTATGTGTGGATTTTGGTGGTGTAGGTTTAGTGGGACTATGTGATGAGTGTGGTGTGGTGCAAGTGTTTACCTTCTCCTCTTGACTGTCAAGTTCAGCCTAGGTTGGAGAGAGCTTTACCTCCAGTTTAGCTTGATAAGTGCATCATTCACAGTTTGTGGTGTTGGGGCTACAAAACTCAAATCCCAAGGGCTGTTTAGTTAACAGTTTAAATGCATATACTCAAGGCAGAGCCTGACATGAGCCCACTCTGGCATGACCACAATTAATTGCTGTAAGAAATATGTCAGGTATTATTCAGTTTTCTCACTCCCCCTTTTCAGTGATCCTTTCATCTTCCTTTTCCATGTACATGACCTGATATTTTTATTCTACAGTTGCTACTTCTATCAATACCCATTGAACTCTTACATTCTACCTCCCCTCGTTCAATCTCCCCACAGTTTCAAAACCCTGTCTTCACCACCATCCATCATGTTTACACTTCCTACTCACTCTGCCCTTTTAATATTACCTCTGAGGTTCTTCTCTGTCTGGTATGTCCTTTTTTAACTCCTGTCCGCCTCTACCAACAATTACAATCTCTTACTGCTCTGTCCCGTTGTGAGTGCTACCATTACTTCTGCACCATTGTACAGCCTTCTTCCTCCTCATATACTGCTTTACACTCCTACTCACGTTTGTTCTTCTAACAGACTGGTTATCATGGTACCTTCCCACAGTTATTTGCATTTCTCTAAAATGGAAAAAAACCTCCATCCTTTTCTGACTACTTCCTGATTAATTTGTCATAGTACTTCTACCCCCCCCCCCAAGTGCCCCAATTCTAATTTTTGTTCAGCAACTTTATCAAATCTTCAAACAATCATAAAACATGCCAATGTTTTCTAATTATATCTTGTATATTTCAAGTATGTTTTCTTAGGTAATAACCATATGATATTTTCACATTCTGAAACCACTGGATCTTTCTTCTGCTGTAACAGTTCTTGTCAATATCCTCTAGCTATGAAATCATTTGTAGCAGTGTCCAGTTGTCCCATGCATTTCTTTTTACTAGTATTGAACATATTTATTCTCGTTTGAAATAATATTTTGGGTACATACTGGATCTGTGCAAATAGGTATTGTGTTGACTTGATTTCTTATGCATACCTGATACAACAGTACCATCTTGTTTTTAGGTCAAAGAAATCTATAAAAAATGTCCTGTGCTCCTATAATTTAATATTTTGTTTATTTAACTCAAACTCCTATCCCAGGTAAATAAAACAGAATTCATAAAGGAACTGGCAACAGGAGTATCCATAGTGACTCCCCTTCTTTGTATGTAAATCTGTTCATTAAATCTTCTTCTTCTTTTGGCTGTTCCTGTTACGGGTCACCAAAGTAGATCATCTGTTTCCATTTCTTCCTGTGCTCTGCATCTTGCTCTGTCACAGCAAACATCTGCATGTCCTCTTTCACCACATCCATAAACCTTATCTTAGGCCTTCCTCTTTTCCTCTTACCTGGAAGCTCCATCCTTAGCATTCTTTTCCCAATATACCCAGCATCCTTCCTCAGCACATGTCCAAACCAATGCAATCTTGCCTCTCTGGCTTTGTCGACAAACCGTCCAACCTGAGTTGACCCTGTAATATACTGATTCCTAATCCTGTCCATCCTCATCACACCCTGTGCAAATCTTAGCATCTTTAACTCTGCTACCTCCAGCTCTGATTCCTGCCTTTTTGTCAATACCACCGTTTCCAACCCATATAACATAGCTGGTCTCACTACCTTCTTGTAGGCCTTCCCTTTCACTCTTACTGGTACCCATCTGTCACAACCCTGCGTGTACTCTCTTCTTCATCTCCTTTCCACACTCACCATTACTCTGAACTGTTGATCCCAAGTATTTAAATTCATCCACCTTCGCTAACTCTACTCCCTGCATCCTCACCATTCCTCTAGCCTCCCTCTCATTCACACACATATATTCTGTCTTAGTCCTGCTGACTTTCATTCCTCTCCTCTCTAGAGCATATCTCCACCTCTCAAGGGTCTCCTCAACCTGTTCCCTACACTCACTACAGATCACAATGTCATTGGCAAACATCATAGTCCACGGGGACTCCTGTCTGATATCATCTGTCAACCTGTCCATCACCACTGCAAATAAGAAAGGGCTCAGAGCTGATCCTTGATGTAATCCCACCTCCACCTTAAATGCATCTGTCACTCCTACTGCAGACCTCACCACTGTCACACTACCCTCATACATATCCTGTACCATTCTTGCATACTTCTCTGTCACTTCTGACTTCCTCATATAGTACCACAACTCCTCTCTAGCCACCCTGTCATATGCTTTCTCTAAGTCCACAAAGACACAATGCAACTTCTTCTGACCTTCTCTATACTTCTCCATCAACACCCTCAGAGCAAACAATGCATCTGTAGTGCTCTTTCTCAGCATGAAACCATACTGCTGCTCACTAATCATCACCTTCCTTCTTAACCTAGCTTCCACTACTCTTTTTCATAACTTCATGCTGTGACTGATCAGTTTTAACTCTCTGTAGTTACTAAAGCTCTGCACATCACCCTTATTCTTGAAAATCGGTACCAAAACACTTCTTCTCCACTCCTCAGCCATCCTCTCACTTTCCAAGATTTCATTAAACAATCTGGTTAAAAACTCCACTGCCATCTCTCCTAAAGACCTCCATGCTTCCATCAGTACGCCATCTGGACCAATATCCTTTACATTCTTCATGCTCTTCATAGCTGTCCTTACTTCTTCCTTGCTAATCTGTTGCACTTCCTGATTCACTATCCCCACATTATCCAACCTTCTCTCTCTCTCATTCTCTTCATTCATCAGCCCCTCAAAGTACCCTTTCCATCTGCTCAACACACTCTCCTCACTTGTGAGTACATTTGCCTCATTATCTTTTATTACCCTTACCTGCTGCACATCTTTCCCAGCTTGGTCCCTCTGTCTACCCAATTGGTACAGGACCTTTTCTCCCTCCTTTAAGTAAATCTGCTCATTAAATAAAACCAATAATAGCAGTTCACACCTGGTATTTATAAGCAAATTTGAATAATCACATTTCTTCCTTAAATATGTCCTGACAGATCAGGTATTATAGTAAACAACAAGTCCAAATCTAATGTAATAAAAACATAATTTTGTTGCATAATACCATGACTGTAGTTGACCTAAAACTCTTTATTGTTCTTAACAAAACATTTTCTATCAACCACTAGATTTTTCAACTTGTATTGCAAATCGTAGGTATTTGTTCAATTAACCACCACCTAGCTGAGCTAAGGTTTCACTAATGGTTATTCCATGTTTTTATGGCTCATGGGTAAACCACATCGAATGAGTATGAGTGAGGACAACAAAAGAAATTAAGCTTCTCTTTGTCAATGTAATTATCAAATGAATATCATAAATAGCAGTGTTTACTCTTGCTATTAATATTTGACAGTTCATTATTTTCAGTTTACACTTAAGTAGTTGTAGCATACATTAATTCATGGACATTGTCAAAAGAATTATTTCAGTTTGCCATCACTATTCCTCCTTCCTCCTTTATCAGCTCTTTTTATGACTATGTCATGATCGGTCAAAAGACATTTTAATTTTAATCTCTCTCTGAATCAGTCAGATATGAATCCACGTGATGCCTTTTTTATTATGTAGTCTTTGTATGTCCTCCTCACAAGCTTTTTTAAGATAATTAAGTATAAGGTAATCAGCTGGAATAAAAGTTGACTCCACACTGTGTCATAAATGCCAATATTGTAAACTGATATATAGAAAGGGCAACAAATAAACATTACTATCCAAAAGTATTTGTTGATTGTGGCTCAAAAATGTATCTGCCTGTCTGCATAATATGCAGTATTTGTAAGTAGAAAAGTCCAAAAGAAGGGTTAAGGAATGCACAGGGGAACATACGTCAGGTGTATGAAGAAAAATAATAGTTAATGCAATCCCTTAATGTATTCATGACACAGACAGTGCACATGAACTTGTCTGAAGTGCTGGAGATTGTCTTTGGAAAAAGAAGAGGAGGAAAATGAGTTTTGCTATAGTTTCATACATCTGAAGAACTACCTCTTATGTGAAAGTTTATCTGTTGTCGTTGATTTTTTTTATTTTAATAAACTGCAGTTTTTACTAGTATCTTTGTGCCAGTGGAAATTTTTATTGACCTTATTGGGAAACTGGCATAGATTTTGCCTGTTTGTGGTACTAATTTCTAAAAACAAGCAGATAACTCTGACAGCCTGCAGGTCTAGCCTGAATCGTCACCTAAAATTACAATTCGGCTCATTCCTGGATCTTTCCTTACCATACCACAAACACAAGCTGAGCATATACTCAAGCCAGAGCTATAGTTGTATGTTAGTAAGTCCTACAAGTGATGAAAAGAAAAAGGTTTCCCCTGTTACAAACCTAAGTATGGTTGTTTAAGTAAGACTCCCCTGATGAAAACCTAAGAAGGGATATTTAAATAAGATTTCAATGGTAAAGAACTTAAGTAGGGATCTCATTATTATCACACAGTGACCACTTTAGTTTCTCCAGGGAAGATCGCCCCCTTCCACCTGGACTATCTTGCTGGTGGTGGAATTTTGCTGGATTTGGTCTTTGTTATTGTAGTTATCCTATTTTTTTGTGTTTACCAGTATGGCTGGACCTGGAGTGAAAGCAGGTGCGATGGAGAAACTTTCCCAGAACCTGGGCTTGCTTACTCATTTGGTACAAGAACTTACTCAAAAGGTGGATAATTTACAAAAAAGATGTGATGGTGTTATCCGGGCTGAAAAGGAATTTGAACAAACACCAAACTGTTTAACTGCTGATCAAAGAACATGTTCTAGAGAGGCTACTATGGTTGTTCCCTCCCAGCCTCAAACAGACGAGCACAAGGATTTAAAACAATGGCTTAATGGCTCACTATCCTTTGGCAACCATGGTGTTGATGAGGAACCACAAACTTTCAAAACTTCCTTGTTTTCATTTGAACAAAAGTGTTTCTAAATGTTGCAAATTACAGCTGGAGAATACCTATTTGAGGGAAAGCATTATAGCCCAAAGATATCCCAAGGGCCTTAGAATTTGGAAATTCCCCAATGGTGTTAAATGGGGGAGTCCTTTCTACTCTGAGTTGCTTGCCATGTTTGACCGGCATGGGTGCGAACTACTGGAGTGTATTATCAAACATAAGCAACAGGAACTGGATGTGCTCATTAGTGAAGCAGTTAGGTTGAATGCAATTTTAGACAAAGACCTACAGTTTCCCTCATTTCAGAGGGTGTACGAAGAGATTTTTAGTAAAGTGGATCGTGAAATCTCTTTTATCAGGACTAGGAAGGTTAAGAAATTTGAGAGGGACTGGGTGGTCTATGAAGAAGGGAAGACATATCCTAGACCTCCAGCATCCAACAATTTTTCTGCACATGATGATGTCAACGAGGAAGCAGAAACTGCCAGACACAACCACAATGGACACCAGGAGAGCCCTTTAGTGCCCAGGTAGGGGGAATTTGTTTACTGTTCCAAGAGAATAAAAAATCAGAGACAGAACAGTGTCTCATACAACCAGTGGAAAAGGAACCAAGGAAACAGGTGGCAGCAACCATGGGGATATCGTACAGCATAACTGAGGAACTCAGTGCATTAACCAACGATGAGTCTGACTTTCAAGGGGAAAATGCCACAGAAGGACCTTTGTTGATATTTAATTATTCAGGTGACTTTAAACTATTCAATTACAGTGACTTTGAATATACTGTTAAACATGCAGATCTACTCAGCAAGGGTGAGCTGTTTGTTCCTCCTACTCAATTTAAAATAGATACATTGTTAATTGACTTGAAGTTGTACCTCAGAAAAATTAATCTGGGGCTAGTATTGGTAAGTCAAACAGATTTTACTAGTAATATTTTGAAATGTAGCAGCACATTTAACTCGCCACTGCCATTGCCTTTAATATTGTTTGAAAAAATGGTAGAGTTGTATTTCAGAGCCCTTTGTAAATTTAACCATAATAACATAAGTAACTTGAATAACCATGAGTATGCATTGCTTTTTCAACTCACTAGGAACAACCATTTAAGGGTCATGAAACCCGACAAAGGGAGAGGGGTAGCGGTCATGAACAGAGAGGACTACGTGTACAAAATGATGAGCCATGTCTCAAATTGTGATTTGTATGAGGAGACGTCATTGAGTTACATAAAATTGGCATACTGCAGAATTGAATTCTTTCTGCAAGACATGGTGGAAGAGGGGGAGATCACACTGGAAGTAACAGGTTTCTTCAGGAATTATCCTATTGTCCTGTGTATATTCGGGAACCCGAGATTCACAAGAACATTGTTGACTCACCAATGAGACCAACTGTAAATGCCAGTAAATCCAAAATCCACCCCCTTGGGGTCTACGTGGATTCTTTGTTAAAAAAGTGGTTGGAACCTTTTGGACACATTTGGAAGGACTCATGGGATTTTTTGTGTAAAATGAAAAACTTGGAATTTTCAAAGGACTGTGTTTTTTTAACAGTGGATGTAATTGAGTTGTTCAACATTATACCACACAAACAAGGTCTGGAATGGTTCCATGATTTCCTGTGTGAATGCACTGAACTTAACAATGACAGTGTTAATATATTTTAGTTTTATGCATGGAATTGGTTCTGAAATATAACTTTGTTTTTCTGGAGAGGCAATACTATAGGCAGAAAAAAGGAGTAGCCATGGGGGGCATCTTGTGCCCTCATATTTGCCAATATAGTATTGCTGCAATGGGAATGACATGCTCTTTTCAGACACTATGAGGTTAAACCTTGGAAGTTATAGCTCCATTTTCTGGATGCCATTTTTATCATTTGGGATAGACTCCCAGAGGAGATCCAGGATTATATGGAATTTATTAGCTCCTCTGCATCTTTTTTGAGGTTTACTCACACCATTCAGTTGGAAAGTACCAATTATTTGGATGTCACTATTTTTAAAGATTATCAAAATGAACAATGGGCTAGCAAAATTTACAGAAAACCCTCATACAGCAACAATTGATTACATTTTGAAAGTAAACACCCTCTCCATCAAAAAATAGGAATTATCAAAGGCCAATATATTAGAGTGGCCAGAATGGTTTCCTGTCACAACCACTTCGTGGAAGAATGTGAGACACTGTGGCACATGTTACTTAAGAGGGGGTACCCCCAGGGCACAGTTGCCATGATCTGGGATAATATCATGGAGAAAAAAATGAAGGAATATATAGTACCCCTTATACACCCCACCTCCACTTTGGCCTCAGGTGCATTTTCTGGGAGACAAGTGGATGGGCCTATTATGCAAAAAGCCTTTGTTACAGAGTTTTGCAATGAGACTCCTCAGATCAGGGGTATTTTGATCAAAAACTGGCAGATTTTTTTCTTTGTTTAAAGAATATGGACACAGTAACAAAAGGGATGGTACCTATAAATGTGGCTTTTGCAATTCTTGTAATGACATACTAGAAGGTGATAACCTGGTGTTAAACCAAATGACAATTAGATCCAGGAATTTTTGTAACTGCAGCAGTATGGGGGTAGTTTATGCGGCTGTATCTCAACTGTGTAAAAGTTTTTATATAAGCAAGATTAAGAGTGTATTTATGAACATAAAGCTGATATTAGAAAACTGTATAGTAAAAATGCCCTTGCTAAACACATTATAGAGTACCCCAGTCACAGTTTTCAATTTTTTTGTTTTGGAACAAGTGTTACAATTTCTTAGAGGGGGACCGTGGGAGGATAAATTGGAAGAAAGGGAACCGCGCTGGCAGTTTAGATTAAATGCTACTAATCCCCCTGGTCTCAATAAAGAGGTGTCTATAGCTTGTGTTTTAAAACTTAAATCTTACACTATGTAGCCAGGTGCTGTTGTCTGTGTATTTCAACAAACTATATATATATATATATATATATATATATATATATATATATATATATATATATATATATATATATATATATATATAACACAAAACTTTTTTGTCAGGCAAGGATTATTTTTATTTTCATTTTATATTTGTAAACTAGTGGATAATACAATATTTTTTAAGTGGTGGCGTGGCTATCTTCTACTCAAACATTCTTAACCTCTCACCATACCCTTCCCCAATTCCTGACTTCCTCCCAGCTGAAATAATCATCATCCTTAACTGCCATCTGAATCCCCACAAAAAACTTAGAATTGCCTCTATCTACCTTCCTCCTGGTAACAATCTGCCCATTCTTGAAAACATCCTATCCTGGTTCTCCCACAACATACCATATGAGACACTTATCCTTGGTGATGTCAACATTGATTGGTCCAAGCTCACAACTGACTCCCCCCAACTCAGTATCCACCTACACGGCTTCCACCAACTTATAACATCTCCCACTCGCTTCCATAAAAATTCCACTTCCAGCTCCATCATAGACTGGATCCTTACCAATTCCCCCCACCAATACCACAATCCCACCACCTTACCTTGCTCCCTCAGTGATCATCTCCCTACCACCATCTTAAGACACTACTCCCATATTCCTAAACCCCACCATATCAAAGACTGTCGAAAACTATCAACTTTCAATTCATCCCAATTTAACTCCATTCTCCACAACATAGATTGGTCCATCCTAAAACACCTCCCCCTAAATGATGCTGTAAGCACTTTCAATAGCATCTTCATGAATACTCTAAACTCCTTAGCTCCCTCTAGGAAGATTAGAGTAAAATGAAACCATGCTCCCTGGCTCTCCAAAGAGACTAGGTCCCTTATGAAACAAAGAGATCATGCTTGGAAAACCTGGACTAAAACTAAACAACCACCTTTTCTTCAAAAATACAGGCAACTGAGAAACCTTGCAAAAAAACATACAACTAATGACAAAAAGGTATATTATAGCTCTGCTCAGCTTAACAACAAATCCAATCCTTGAAACTTTTGGTCAACTCTCAACAACATCCTCTATCCTGGAAAGCCCTCTAATCCCTCCCCATACCCTAACTCTTCCTCTCAGGAAACAGCTACCCTCCTGAATAAACACTTTATCTCTTCCATCCAAAATCTGGTAACCTCTAAGCCAAACTCTACTTCGACACCCACCTCTCTAAGTCCCACTAACACAACTTTGTTTTCTTTTGAGCCAGTTCCCATTACTTACATCAAATCTCTACTACTCAAGCTAAAACCTTGATCTCCTTCCACTGACAATCTATCTCCTACATTCCTCAAACTTGCTGCTGACTCAATTGCCTATCCTGTATCTATACTAATTAATCAATCTATTCTGGAATCAACTGTCCCCACCCTTTGGAAATCCTTCTTCACTATCCCACTGACCCCTCAAACTACCGACCCATTGCCATTCTGTCCCCCCTCTCTAAGATATTAAAAAATGTATTCACTCACAGCTTCTCAATCACCTCCTCACACACCACTTATTTACCCCTATCCAACATGGATTTCGTCCTCACCACAGCACCACCACTGCCCTCCTCTCCTTCACTCATATCATTGCAGAGGCCCTAGACAACAATAACCTCATTTCCTGTCTCTTCCTAGATCTCTCCAAAGCCTTCAATACTGTCTCTCATCCTCTACTACTATCCAAACTCGCAAATCTCCACCTTTCCCCCTCCGCACTTGTCTGGTTTAATAGTTACCCATCCGGCAGGGAACAATCTGTCAAATGGCTCTCATCCTCCTCACCTTTCCTTCCCATCTCCACTGGTGTTCCCCAAGGCTCCATCTTGGGACCCCTTTTGTTTAACATCTTCACCAATGATCTTTACACCTCATGCAAAGAATCCTCCCTTATTCAGTATGCCGATGACTCCAGACTTATATCCATCTCAAATAACATTCCTGAACTACACTCCCTGACCCAACAGGCCCTACTATCCACTGAACAATGGCTCTCTCACAACCTATTGATCCTAAATCCCAAAAAGACCAAACTCCTACTTTTCCTTCCCCGTTCTCTTTCTCATCACAAAACCTCCTTTTTTTATTACATCTTCTAACAATACAAACATCCAACCTGACACCCATACAAAACTCCTAGGGGTCATTATGATGACAAACTCAAGTTCAGCCTACACATACTCCAATGTATAAAAAAAAAAAACATAAACTAGGTCTGCTATATTGGAACAAAAAATTCCTAACCCCTGAATCTAGACTTACCCTGGGCCAGGCACTCCTCCTCCCCTCCAGCTTATATACCACCCTAGTTCTTATCAATATCCAGGCCTCCACTCTAAACAAACTGCAACAGACTTACCATAAAATAGCCAGATTCATTACTAACTCCCCATACAACTCACACCACTGTATTTCTTTAAACTCTTCAATGGCTTGAACTTCCCCAGTTTCTGCTATCTTATCAATTTCATATGCTACACTCTGTTCTTTATAAACCCTCCTTCTGTCCATCTCTATCTTCCTTAGTCTCCATCTACATCCCATCCCGGACCCTCCGTACTTCTAACCAGCAATTACTTGATATCTACCACCCAAAAAGGTCAGTAGGCAAACTACTCTACAAACACTCCCTTGCCCATGCTGGAACAAACTTCCCCTTGACTTACGTTCAATCTCCCACACCTCACACTTTAAAAATGAACTAAAAGCTTATTTTCTCAATTCCAGAACCTGCCCTTGCCATGACCCTACCTAGTCTTCCTTCCCTTTATGTACCCTCAAAAGGACCATACTTAGTACCTCATTACACCTCTCTCTCCAATGTGTCTACTATGCATTTGCACAATTTTATACAAACAAAAAATGTTTATTGTTGACCTACTGAACTATATCAATGTAAAATTGTTACTTAGCTTCTTTTTAATGCAACTTTAACTTTATACATGTAACCCAACATATGTGAATCGTTTTGCTATAACTGCTATTATATCAATATTGTTTAAAATTGTATTTGATTTAAAATGCATTACTGGAGCGTTTCTCCTCGGGTCTCCACTGAAAATGGGCCACAAGCCCAGTTGGACAAACCTGGTTAACAAATGTCAATAAATAAATAAATAAGTCCTAACCTGTAACATGTTGCTTTAAGACATGCTTTTTTATAACTGAGTGCATTGATGATGCAAACTTTCATGTGATTATAGGGAGGGGTATTTAAAGTTGTTGTTTGTGCTTTTGTAACAGATTCTGATGAAGTATATTTTTGTACAAAAGCGCGCAATCTTGTCAATTTTGCTGTGTTTTATTAAACTACTGGAAGCTCTTCTTGGCCTGCATTTTTCATTCCTTGGCTGTCTTGCTGGTGGTGGAATTTTGCTGGATTTGATTTGGTCTTTGTTATTTCAGTAACTTATTGACCCAGGGATGCTGGGCTATATTGTGGACACACACTCACCCATAGGTGCACAAGCACCCCTCCCACCATTAGCATGGCTGTCTGGAATAGGTTGAAGTAGGCTAGGTGCTCAACCCACTTATTACCCACAAATACCCATGCCATTTGGCGTCATTAGTCAACACGACCAAATCCCCTAGAGCCATATTTTTACATATAGGTTTAGCACCACCACATCATTGATATGATAAAGATGGTAGTAGATCATGCATGATTTCAAGAGTACATTGTTCTTGTCCTTTACTTAATTTTACATTGATTTCAGCTTTTCATTTATAACTTGTTCATATACTCCATAACTAACTTTTAAATGTGATTTTTTGCAATCATATTTTGGGTTTTATTTAATCTATCCTAGGGTAATTTTATTTACAATGTATTTGTCCCATGAAAGTGAAATCCCATCAGCCCTCCACTCATTTACGCATCAAGTCCCTTTGATGATCTTCCATTGTCTGTGTATTCACATAGGGTGAAGGTTCATACGTGGCACCATCCTATGATGCCTCCCAGGTAGAGTCAAAACGTTTGCTTTTAGGATGCCAAGTCATGGAATAAGCAATATTATATATGGTACCTCCATGCATGTTCTTGATATCAAGAACATCTGCCATAAGTCACATGACATGTTTCAAGATCTGTAGTCTATTGTTCAAGGCAGGAGCATTGAACATTACTGTTCACTCTATCTGCAACAAGCCATTTTTCATACCTGATTTCAATATACCATTTGTTTCAAAGACCTGGTAAGATAATAACTTTGGTTTATAATTTGGTACTGCCTCCCACTTTAGCTATCTGTAATTCAGAGAAATAGGCAGGATGTTATCATTAGAGGCTAGCATTCTATTTTAGATCATTATTTGAAAATGTTCTGATTCTCTGTGAAATGACAAAGTTTTCTGGGAGGAACAAACTGCAAGATGCTTTTCATTTGTCATCTGATATCAGAGTAAAGATTTCCTCAAGATTTCTGTTCCTGAGCCCCCCTCTGTATTCTTACTTACAACCTTTCCCCTACCTCACTCTCCCTTTTTTCCTTTTCTGCTGGTTCTCTACTTCACCATTTCTTTTCAGTCCAGCTGGACTGCTGCATACCACACTCTACAAAACTGTGACTTTGCTGGAGACTCACTGTTTTCTTTGGAATCAATTAAAGGGGGTGATGACCTACTCCAGTCAGCTGCAATACATGTGACTTTGATTCATGCTCCACCCTAGCCATACCTCTCAGCTGCCCTGTATTTAGTGAACTGCTACGATTTTGCTTTGTAAATTTTTGTCCACTCCACAGTTCCACTTTGATACAAGACTGCTCCAGTCTCTTCTCTTTCATTGGCATGAATGGAGAACCAGTGAGAAAGAGACTTCTGGAGCTTGTCTCAATGAAAACATATCAGTATTGGACAAGGTCTCCTGCACTGTGTGGTCTTTTTAAAATAAAAATGGTACCGCACTGTACTTCAGATGTGTGTAGTTTTGCAGAACGTCCATGATTTAGGCTCATATGTTCACTCTGTCACTCACAAGACATAAAGCAATCACTGATGATTACAACTAGTATAAAGCCAATATTGAGGAGTTTCATATTTATTATCTGGCAAATGCTTGTTGTTGCTGCACCTGTTATTCTATTAAGATTTAAGTGAATAGGAGTAATTGCCTTTTTGTTCTTTGTTTGGAATTCTAGAGCAAAAAGTCTTGCAGTATCCTGGTCTGTCCCTCATAAATGTCAGCATGGCAAACTGTTGTGAATTGTAGTCATTGAATAATGACAGGCACATGAGTTGGAGACTACTTTTCCTTCAGAAAACGTGCTAGTGTAAAGCCTGTTATATTAGCAACTTTCTAAATATGTAGTAGCAAGATTTAGAATCTGTTCCTGATATTGGAACTTTGTGATTCTTGAGTTAAGATGCTGAGTGGGATGTGCAGTGTGCGTTTTGGTTAGCAGCAAACTAGAATATATATCTAGGTCATTATTTATGTATTCATGCATGAATTTCAAGCTGGCGCAGTTATACAACTGGCTATATTTCTTGGTCACGTGTGTGTGTGTGTGTGTGTGTGTGTGTGTGTGTGTGTGTGTGTGTGTGTGTGTGTGTGTGTGTGCGTGTGTGTGTGTGTGTGTGAGCGAGAGAGCAGAAAACAGTGTTCTCAATTGTCTCTGATCCCAGTTTTGTCTCATACATTTGCGCAATCCTCATAATATCTGTGCTTTCTTGGCAAACTGTTGTTGAATACAAAATAATAATAATAATAATAATAATAACAATAACAATAATGAGAAATGGGAGTTTCAGACTTTGTATCTTTCAAAAAATGTTGCTAATGCAAAACCTTTTATAGTAGCAACTTTCCAAGTAGATATATATATATATATATATATATATATATATATATATATATATATATATATATATATATATATATTCTGTCCTTATTGCTGATTCTTGAATTAAGTGGTTGAAAGGGCACAGGGGCTACGGTAGGTTGCACTATGTGGTTCTGAAAATAGCATGCTGAAATATATTTCTGGGCTGTTATTTAATTTACTCATTCATTTGATCACAAGCAAACTTCTAAGATGCAGACAATCATACAGGTGGCTTTAACTAATTGCTGTGTGTGTGTGTGTGTGTGTGTGTGTGTGTGTGTGTGTGTGTGTGTGTGTGTGTGTGTGTGTGTGTGTAATTATACACTGCAACATTTTCATACTATTATGATAAGCACAACAGACTCAGTGCTTTTAAAAATGGAACATATGTTATGCAAAAAAATGGAAAAACTTACAGGCAATATTATGGTTAAGTGTTAAAAGTTTTGTAGGCCCATTACTTTTTTCCTTTATTATCAGTGACATGCTGCAGTGGTGGTGCTGCGGTAGCATTGTTGCCTCACAGTAAGACGTTGTCCTGTTCGATTCTCAGCTAGAGCGTCTTCTGTGTGGAGACATGCGTGAATGGGCATACCTTCGTTGAAGGCTGTGTGTCAGGGCCATCAACTCGGCACGTAAAAATCTACTGCCAGTCATTAGCAGACCAGAGTTCCGCTGTGGACCCCTAACTGGGAAAAGCCAAAAGACACAACAACAACAACATTCTGACTTGCCTAACCTTAAGTACCATGTGCAGCATGGTGAAATGAAATGCATTATCTGCAATCAGTTTCACCTTTTTCATTAAGTTCGTCGGTGGGAAAAGGCTCTCCTGTTCTAATTTTCACATAAAATAATGATTTTATGTGAAAATAGGACTTTAAGAAAACATAAGGCTTCACAGCCAATCTTACTGCTTTTCCTGATGAGCAATTGTCATGGGTGTTACCCACTGACATTAAGTCAATAATAGAATCACTCCAGTCTTGGCTTCTGCAAAACATATAGTCGTATATATTTAAGTATCAAGTGTGTGGAGGCCCAAAAGAAATGAGTTAAATATATTACCAGACTGTATAAGACCTTGTTTTCTTTCTCTGAATCAGATCAAAGACAATGAATGTAAGAAAAGTAAAACACACACACACACACACACACACACAAAAAAAAAAAAACAAGGTGACATTGATATTCAAGGAATACGATTTTATTTATTAAATATTATTATTGCATGGGAGCCTGTTTCTTGACATTTATTTTAGACAAGCGTTCTCAAGCATAGTAGAATCATCAGGTGTCAAAACACCTGCACTCTTGACCTCATGTCATCACTTTGAAAAGTGATGATAAAGGCTACAGCAGGTGTAGGAGCAGTAAAGGGAAATCATGCAGTTTTTACAGAGGAAATAACTGTTGAACTGGGTAGAAATTTCATGAAGATTTTCATAAACTGTGCCAAGAGATCAGTGATTTACCAATAGGAGCAACGGTAAAATGGTTTCAGTCAATAAGACTTTCCACTGCACATGACCTTTAACCTTATAATGCATACAAATCATATACTTATGTGGAGCCATATCTGGCTTCTCCCTGATCTGGTTCCTCTCAACACTAGGCTGAGGAGCAAACAAAAGGTCCTTTCTCTAATGTGGAGCACTAGGTTGTAAAGCCCTATGCCCTCACTCTCTGCATGAGACCAAGAAAAAAATGTTCCTTCTCCAATCTAGTGCTCCTCCAGGACCCAACATGCTCATGTTCTAGTGCCTTGCCATAGTGTGGCAAATTAATTTCAAAAATTGATAAATAAAAGGGATCAGCCTATCATGCCCCCTAATACCTTGCACCTAGGGTGACTATTCCCTTACTTGCTGAATCCAACAAAACACATCAGAACCTTCAAACCAGACTTCAAGCAGACTTCTCAAACTCTTCTAATTGGCTCCTTAACAAGAAGTCATTGAATTCAAGGAAAAGTAATGTTATGCCTTTTGCGACTGCTCAAAAATTTGCCACTTACCCACTTATAATTCTCAAAGACTTTAAAGTAAATATTATCCATAACACTAAACAAAGATGGTTTCTTGGCCTCAAAGTAGACCCTCTCTTAATTTTCACTTCATATGGATAACACACCACTAAAGTTATCTCACTACAAACTGTGCTAGGAGATTACTTACTTTCACCTACTGCATATGCAGCTATAGCCAAAAATGTCTTAATTCCCAATCTTGAATATGACCTGCCCCTGTTATGTCTGCACTTCCTTCACAACACACAGCACAAAACTGCAAACTGCAGAAAAGTAATTTGTTCTTCCAGCAGATATGAACATGTATAATTGCAACCTAGTTATAAGCTTCAGCTGGCTGCACGTTATACACAGTGCCACACTGTCCCATGCCATTCTGATATTCAAAATGCTTCATCTTGGGGTCTGTCACCTTCTTAAAATTATTCTTTTCAGTAGGGAAGAAACATGCTCACTGAGAAATATCCAGAATATCATTCCTACCCTGTCCTATCATAAATTCAAACCACAGTAGGAGAAACAGCCTTCTCCCAGACTAGGAATCCCCCTACAGGCTCATCTACCCAATAATGTTAAAAGCAATCAAACAGTGGAATTATTTCTTTTTAAAACTACATAAAGAGGCTAATTGTACCTGCTTTCATGATGTTGGCCAAAAGTTCTGTACTTCACTCAATGGACAGATTACAGCCAATCCACTAGCTATAAATCTGTCTTGACATAAAGCCTTCTAAGAGCATGTATGTGTGTGTGTGTGTGTGTGTGTGTGTGTGTGTGTGTGTGTGTGTGTGTGTGTGTGTGTGTGTGTGACTGTGTGCATGTGTGTGTGTGTGTACACACACACACACACATTTATATATTTTATATATATATATATATATATATATATATATATATATATATATATTTATATATAGGTCTGCTTCATAACACTGAGATTTCATAATGTTCATAACGTTGAATTTTATAACATTGAGACCATAACATCAAAAATTCAAAACACTGCAAATGCAAAACATTGAAAACTCAGAACACTGAAAGTCTGCTTCATAACATTGAAAACTACATTGCACAAGTAAATAAGATCCTCTCCACCTACAACACCACCTAACTAACAAAAACACTTTCCACTACGTTTCTGCAGGGGTCAAGCCTCCCTGCACCCCTCATGTGGGTGGCTCTGCCCCGCACACCCTCCCTTAAATTCAATATACCAACTCCAAGATCGCACTACAGTGGAAAAAAGTTAATTTCCTAACCTCAGTGTAGGTTAGGAAATTAAGTTTTTCCACTGCAATGCGATCATGAAGTTGGTATATTTAATTTATGGGGATGTGGGGAGTGCAAGGGGTTTGCCCCCCTGCAGAAACATAGTAGAAGTGTGTGTGTTTGTTAGTTAGGTGTTGTTGTAGGTCGAGGGGATATTATTTCCTTCTGCAATGTAGTTTTCAATGTTATGAAGCCCACTTTCAATGTTCTGAGTTTTCAATGTGTTGGGTTTTCAGTATTTTAAATTTTCGATGTTATGGTCTCAATGTTATAAAATTCAACGTTATGAAATTTCAGTGTTATGCAGTAGACCCATATATATATATATATATATATATATATATATATATATATATATATATATATATATATATATATATATGGGTACGTATCACTTCACCTAAAACTCATTTCACCTGAACTCAATTCACCTAAACCAAATCACCTAAAGTTCATTTCACCTAAAACTCATTTCACCTAAAACTCATTTCACTGACAAGTAGTACAATAAGGCAAATCAAAGGTATATGTCATTTTCCCCACTGTAGTGTGATCCTGGTGTTAGTATATATAGTTAGGCGGGTGTGGGGGGCATAGCTCCCCACTTATTTTGGTTTTATGTTGTCTGGTTTTGTTTTACATTATTTGGTGAAAGCCAACTAGATGGGGGGCTACGCCACACAACAATGGGGGGGCCACCACACCCTTACTATATATACTAACACCAGGATCGCACTACAGTGGGGAAAAAGGCATATATCTTTGAGTTGCCTTATTGTACTACTTGTCAGTGAAATGAGGTTTAGGTGAAATGAACTTCATGTGATATGGTCTTGGTGAAATGAGTTTAGGTGAAATGAGTTTATATATATATATAGATAGATATAGATTAGATATCGATATATACATATATACATACCTATACATAGACAGATTTATCTATCTGCCTATTAGACCACAAGGAAAACTGGTACTTGTGAGCAACAAAGCTGAGTCTGAGAATCCGAAAAATGCAGGAAAAAAAAATTATGCACTGCAAACAAGCTCAGTTGAGACATCAATGTAATCAAGCAATTATAACTTGTCTAGACATCAAAACTTCTTTATTAAAAACAAATAAGTGTTTTTACCCTTAAAAAAGCTTTGTCAGATCTAAACCCAGTTTACATGACATACAGTATTTATTTGCTTTAGCAATGAGATCATTGTCAATTAACTCAAACTAGGGTCATAAATGTATGTCACAGGATGTTCATCCAAGCTATAATAGTATAAGTCTCATCTTTCATACCGCTTCTGAATATCTACTCCTATTGGCAGCTAATAAGTTATAGCTCATGTGCTATATTCATATCCAATGTGGCCAGTGCCTACCTGATACAAACACTTTATAAACATCTTGTCCCTGGCAATGTAAAACTATTAGT
>NC_056745.1:1256849003-1256859154 GCF_019279795.1 Protopterus annectens
AAACAGGAAGTGCTCTTTCAAAATGGATCCCACAATGCAACAATGACGAGTAGGGGAAGTTCCCCAATGCCCTGCTCAAATTTCCCCTAGTAATGTAAATATCAACGTGGGTCTCCCCTGTAAAGAGGATACTAGCCTAGTGGGACTAATCTAGTCAGCAAAGGATAAATTAAAAAAAATGTCAACTCTTGGTATTCTGATTTTTAACATGTCATCAAATGGACCACCAGAGTCACCAGCTAAGATATGGCATTGATTTTGCTCAGCTGGTATCCAGAGTGCAATTTGTGAATATTACTTTGAGGTGATGCTTACAAGTTAAATTGCATGACAGCACACAGCAGTTTGAAAGATGGGTCCATGAAATAACTGTTCTGAACATTCATACCAGTACTTACGCAGTTAAAAAGTTACAATTCTGCAAAACAATCAGTCAGACTAGACAGCATGTTTTTCATCAACATTATTTTCAGCAAGTGCCCAAAAATCTACCAGAGCTTAACATTTTGAGGATCAACTCCAGACATAGTAAGGACCCTGGTGCATTACATTATTTATTTATTCATTCATTCATGCATTCAATTTGGTAACCGGAGTAGAGCACTGATTCAGATGGTCCTATGTCAGTCTCAGCCCGGACAAATAGAACTGACAGTAGACCAGCAAGTTAACAAGAAGTATTATGAATACTAACAAAATGTTGTGTGGAGATAGCAATCAGTTCATAATAAAATACACAGTACAGGAGGCAATAGGAAGAGATGGTTAAAGTGAGGAAGAGGAGAAAGACTAAGAGAGTGACATGATGAAGGGATAGATTACAAAGTGTACAAGTGAGCACAAGTAAATACAACTGTTAATTATGCATGCTACCATAGCATTATAGCAGCACCATTTAGGTGATAGCTGCACATGTATCAGTCTATGTAACGACCCAAGCAAGAGAGTCCAAGGCTTTATTTTAGGTAGGCCAAGCAAATTAAATTCATTTATTGTAAATTTTTCAGTTCTAAAGAGGAAGAAAAAAAGGAGGGGATAACTAGCAGAATTAAGGGTAACTTCACCCAGTTCTTTTAATCCTTGTTTTGGTGGGGTAAGAAGAACACAGTCCATTAAGATGCAGTTTGAAAGAGCACATCATGGTTAAACTGCAGTGGCAGTTCCTGTAGTTGGGTGTCACATTGGATTGCCATTGCAAAACAACATGTTTTTACTGCAGTAATCAAAGTCTGGGACTTCAGATGTTATGTATTTCATGTGGGGCAAAGTTGCAACCCACACTTTTCACTTTTTAAAAATTGTGCTTCCTTCTCCTGAATATCAGCAACCTTGGGAGATGAATAATGTTGGTCTTGCAGTTGTATAAAATAGAATTGATACAAGAAATCGATAGTGCTTCAGGACCATGCTTCTAAATAGAGAGACTTTCCCAATGTGCCACTGTAATCACCTCAAATTATCTAATGTCATAAATCTCCCATTTAAGTTTGAGTGGCACAAAGTTCAACTTCTTTGTGTTCAGACACAGTCACGTGATTGTTACATGAATATGGGACAGTCCAAGTATAGTACAGAATTTTCTTCTTTTCTCCGGTGCTTGGTGAGAGTCTGCTTTATACTACTAAACACTATGTCAGACTTTTGTTGGCCTTACAAGATTAGTGTTTCTGTTAAATATTTAAAACATATTTAATCACCTCAATGTTAAACGTAGAACATATAAAGTCCAGAAAATGGCTTAGCATTTTCACATCACTTTTTTAAAACACCTAGTATAGCTTTCCAAAGCATAATACAACAGAGGTTAAGGCACATGATTACCAACTGGTAGGCCTGGGTTTGAAACTCAGCTGAGGAGCAACTGGTCGGGCGCAGTATCTGCAGGCAAAAGGAAGGCCTGCCAGTCTCCTTCTGTAATATGCCACAAAAACCCTAATGGGTCTTCCCATAGAGCTGCTATGAGTTGCTTTTGACCCAGGGACAATTACTTGCTTGTAGTATAACCTTGCAGGCAATTAACATGTTCATTACTTAAATCAAGACTGAGCATTTGAGTGACAGCTTGCCATCTTCTCAGCAGACATGACACAGGAGTCTTAAGTAACTGTTAGAGGGATATTGAGACTGTTAGACCCAGCAACATACTTTCTTAGTCTAGAGACAGATGTGTCTCATATCAGTGGTCCTGTATTTTAACTGTTTCACCATTAAGGGGGCATTGGGTGCTGAGTTGTCTAAACATGGGCTAAACTCTTGGCTAGTCTTATAAGGGCCTCAGGGCCAATAGCCTAGTAATCTCCTATGATCTTATGATCCTCCTGTTATTCTATGATCCACACCAAGCACTTGACATCACCAGTAATGTTTGGCAGCAGTAACAAATGCCAAACGAGTACTGTCATACTTAGAAAACAAGATGGCATTTCAGGAATTGCAAAGTCATTCTACTTTTGTACCATGGCAGCATGTACTTTGTTCCTGAACACTTTAATCATGTGCCTTTACATTTCAATAAGAATATCAGGTATGCACAAACACTGGAGTTTGTGGCTATACTAAAGCTGCCAAACCCTGGGGTAATGGAGTATTCTCCTACCCCCAAAGCTAAGCAACCTTGGAGATAGTAGTTAGCATGTTTACAGTTATAGTATTGTGAGGGTTTACATAGAGCCTGCGTCTGCAATACCATCTGCATTTTGTGTTCTAAAACTTTGATGTTACTGTAACTTTTTTTGTAGTGACATGAATCTGCATACAACTGCTTGAAAGACTATGGCACTCAGGTCAGTAAATGCATAAATAGGCATGAGAGTATCATACTGAACAAAGTGGTGTGTTTCAAATATAAATATTTTTAGAAAGAGGAGAGAAAAAAGTGTGGACTGAAATGAGTGCAAAGGATCAAGAAAGGCTAGATGGGTGGCGTGCTGCTCAAGGTGAGAGACAGGTTTAAGAAGTATGTGCATGTAGAGGTGTATTAACTGAACTTCAGAACAGATGTCAGGAAGTGCTACTGAGCACATACTTTCAGTGGGAAAGAGAACAGTCTTCCAGTGAAAATAAACTGTTGACAAAAGTAAATGAAAATGAGACATGGAATAATGGACGAATGGAGTTGGTGAGGGTGGACATCTCTAAGGAGTAAGAAGCAATATTGGATGGCCTAGAATGACCAGACTGCTCCTTCTCTGACTTTCCTGAATGTTTGTATGCTCATATGAAAGTAAAATCATGCAAAATAATAAAAATAATATACCAGAAATAAATAAAGTGGGAATTGGTGGGTGCAGAGAAAAGAAAATGGAATAACTTTAGAGGCAGATGGCAATAAACAATGCACTAGACTATTTGGCTAAATATAAGTTATAATTTATATTCTTCTGAGATTATTGTGAAATATAGATGCAGTAGTTCTCCAATAATCAAGGAATAAGACTGGAGTGAAGAAAGAGAAGTGTTAGCTCTGGGGCTTGAGGCAGATACAAAAAATAGTTTTACATTTGTAATAACTACAGAATTACTTCTTAAGCACTTAATGTGTTTGGAAAATATGGAGGTTTACCAGAGGAATTAATTTCCCTTTATATGTAAAAAAATGAATAAAGCAATAAAAGAAGTGTGTCCCTACTCATAAACATCAAAGTAAGGAGAGACTTGAGTACTTGCGTAAAACACAGTTCTCTATGAGATAAGGCATAGGCTACAGTAGTTAGGGTTTCTCTCTTGCAGCACATGGTTCCCTGGTTTGGCTTTTGGCTGGGATGCCTTCTTTGTGAAGACTGCATGTCCTTCCTGTGTCCAACCATGTGGGGATTTTATCAGTCTCATTTTCATATACATCCAAAAGACATGCTGACAGGTGATTAATTGATAGTCCACATTGCCTATGTGTTGTTTTTTGCCTTACACCCACTGTTTAATGGAACAGGATCTGCCTTACATACTACCTGGAATAGGATAAAGCAAGTACTGGGAAATTAATTAATGAACAACGTAATAAATAATAATTATAACTGAAAACAGGTAAAAAGAAAATAAATATTAATTTATTAAGACAAAAGGTAACTTGGAATAAAATACAGCACGATCACGTTTTAACGTAAAACATACCTCATTATTGTTTGCTCAGCATAAGCTGATTACTCAGGAAAAAAGTTGCACTGATTTTCTTTTTTTATAACTAACAAGTGCTACAGGAATGCAACAGTCTTTTTAATCAGATGTTTTTGTTTGTTGCATTTACAGTCTACCACCCCCATGCAATATAAATAGATGATGAAAAGGATTTCAAAGTTCTTCAATATTAATAAAAGTATGTGTAGCTGTGGAGACCAAAATAACATTCATGCTAAAAAGTATGGCACAGAAGTTTTAATTTGTTTTCATTTATATGATTTCATGAGAAACCAATATCCTCTTCTTTGTGATAAGATGTCTGGGGTTTCTATTAAATGACCCAAGACGCATACTTTCGAATGCGTCTTGGTCGAACTTGAAAAGACGAAAATGCAAAATGACAACGCGGCATATAAGCAAATTCTTTCCCTGGGAAAGAAATCGCTTGACCACATCCGTTACTTTGCCATTTTCGTCCCTGTAGTGTGATCTCGGAGTTTCTTTCTTGGGGACACTTATCAAGTTGGATAGTAAAGTTACTTCAAAAAACGTGTCTATATTAAATCATTGAACCCTTAGAAAAGTGAATGATGATTTATCAACCACATGTAAGCAAAAGCTTACAAACTCGAATGCTTAGAACACTTACCCACTTTATTTTATAACTGTTTTTTTTTTTTTTTGTTTGTTTTTTTGGAACAGCGATTTCTTTCCCTTGGAAAAAAAATTGATGTTCTAAGCATTTGAGTTTATAAGCTTTTGCTTACATGGGTTCGATAAATCATCGTTCACTTTTCTAAGTGTTCGATGATTTAATATAGACCCGATTTTTGAAGTAACTTTAATGATGTGTCCCCAAGAAAGAAAATGGGTCCATTAAATCAAGCATTTCCCACAATCCATTAGAATTATCGAAACAGTATGTGAATTCAAAAACTTCTTAAAGAACATGTGCTGACAAAATACTCACTCTCCTATCTGCAAATATGTTGCACACTGTATTTCTTTCTGAAATGATCTCACTAATTGTGTTTATTTTGTTTCACTGAACGCAAAAGGAATATATTCATCACTGCATTTCTACAAACTTACTTTAATGTTCCATTAACGTTATTGGTGTCTTTGTATCAGTGGAGTTTTTATTGACAATTCTGAGAAAATTGGTCTGAATTTGCCTGCTTGAGCTGCTTACCTTCTAGTACCACCCATAGTCCCAGCTAGAGTGAGTGTTTTCTTTTTATAATTTACATGCCACATTAACAGAAATAAAAACAGTAATTATAAAGGATAAATACAGCATAAGATAACTTTCAAAATATACAGGTATAAGTTTATCTCTATAGAATCATCCATGAAGGAGAAACCAGTTAAGATGTTAGCTGATTACATATTGACATCAATGTCAATTAGTCCAGTAGAATGCTATTTTAAACATGATCTGATGCTTGTGGTATATTATTCCAAAATGTAAATTTGTGGCAGGAACTTCAACAAGTGTTTGTTAACTTAAAGACCATAGTGATGCTCTTTTAGATGGTAACATACAGTACCCTGCACTCCTAAAGTATTACACATAGGTTTATGGTAGTATTCAAGTGGATTATTTCCTGGCATTGCAGACATTTGTTCTGCATCCTTGTTTTCATTTCTTCCAGTGAGCATACGCCGATGAAAGTAATACTGCCAGAATTCTACTAAACATTTTCTGTCTTCCATTCATTAGCATCTTTTTGCCTTAGTGTTCTGAACGTATCAGCTGACCAAATGTCATTTGGTAAGCACAAAAACATAAGCCGTAAGAATCAAGGTGTTCTCACTCAAGACTGAAAGTATATTAATCAAAACTTGATGAACATTCCAGCAAGACAATAATGTTACACTGTGCAGAAAGTGCACTTTCTGAATAAATGAGTGACTCACAGGAGATTATTATAAGGTGATCAATCCGCCTATACACAGGGAAATCGGTAGGTGCTGGGACCAGAAACTGAATGTAAATGAATATACAGAAATACATAACACTGAAATTCTACTACAAGCACAATAGTACTGTATCAACACAGCAATGAACATAAAACTAATTTGCCTTTTACAGTAGTGAACTGTGTCAGAAGCCCAAGCAGTGACAGTACCACATGGATTCTGCACTTTGTTTTCATGCAAAGGTAATTACAATCGATCTAAACTTGTGTATGTGGTACCTGATCCATTCCAAGCAGGGCAAAGCAAAGGAAAGAATGCAACATAGTATTTTATGTGCTGTATGGAAATGCTAGGGACTTAAGTATTGATGCCCCCGACTTGTATGCTGATGGATCCTAAGTAAAGCTTTCTTCTCTATGAGGACCTCCTCTGCAAAAGGAAATTAGATAATTAGATTCCTGTCAGTAAACAGAAGACACAAACATTGTGCCTACTAATAGTGAATAAGCACTTATGCTAAACTTCTCTTGATGCTGAAATAAAAAGAAGCAAACGCTTCCACAATCCTGCTGCTAAATATATGAACTCAAAAGTCACTTAGCCTTGAGGTTAAGAGAATATTCTCCTTACCCCCACCCCAACCCCAAGGTTAAGCAACCTTGCAGTTAGCACTGTAGCCATTTTCAATGTTACTACACACACAAGTTTCTGCAGTGGAGTGAAAATATGTGATTATTGTGCCATTCAAATTCCCTTTAAATATTTTATTGTGCCTCATCATTGAAATTGAAGTGGTATTAATGAGTAGAAACATTTTATTTTGGAGACAGCATCCATCGCCACAAGATATAACCATTTTCCTGCTGTGTACATCTCATCTTTTTGCACTGTTTTTAAATTATGTCAGCTATATACATTTATACACATTTGTTCTGTATTCACCTGTATTTTATTGGTAATACTGTAATACCGAATCATTGATTCACCTCATATTTAGTTATCTATACCACAAATGTAAAACTTTTCTCCCAGGGTCCTCTGAAAAAAGGAAAGCTGTCCAGTCAGATTATTCCAATTGAAAGAAATAAAATGTGGAACAAGATATAATATTTCTGATGTTTTGTGCTGGTTTTCCATGCAAGCACCTGAAAAAAAATGTACCATTATATACAAAATGCTGCTAAAGTACTTTGTCTGCCTTACGGGCAACAAAAAATGTGTCAAGTGAAAATTTAGCTCACCCCTAATTATCCCAATTGTTTCTTCAGCTTGTGTCATCTATAATGCAAGTACACAGAATTGCTGGCATGGGATGGGTCTGTATTATGGCAGTAGCAACTTTTAATCATGCTGAAATATGCTGCTGCCATAATACAGCCCCACCCCATACCAGTTATCCCTAGCCATTCAGTTACTTTGAAATAACCATGTGCCCCTGTCTATAACTCAGATGTCAAAGGCTCCATGTACATACATTATAGATGGTATTGATGCAAGGTGTCTGTACTGCCAGCTACCCAAGTTTAGGAACAGACTTGGGACACTGGTAGGACCAGCAAGGGGCATAGCATAGGTTCATAGGTTCATACTAGGCTATCTGCCCTAGGGCATTTATAAGCCTAGCCAGAATGTGTTTGGCTTTCGCCACCCATTTTAAATTTATTTTGCTATGCCCTTTTTCGAGGTTAGTATACTGTGCCTCTGTCTAACAGTGACACAGAAGTGATACCCGGGGTAAACCTACGATCTCCCATCCACTCATCAAGATTCCTCTTGAAGAGAGTCAATGAGGGACTCTGCTTAACCTGGACTGGGATTTTATTCCAGAGTGAAGGGAGCCTCTGGGTTATGAATCTGTCCCTCCAGCATGTCCTATTTATTTCAGTGCTGAGGATCAAGTCTCTCGAGCGCGTAGCTCGATGGGATTTGGATTTTCTGAGGTGCAGCATGTCCATTAATTCTGGGTTGGACATGGCTTTATACGTCAGGCACAGATCGCCTCTGAACAGGCGGTATGCCACTGAGTACAGCTGGAGTTTCTTTAACCGGGCAGCATATGGCATCTGTTTGAGCCCATTAATCCTCTTGGTGAGGTACTTTTGGGGTCTTTCCAGTTGCTGCAGGTGTCTGGTAAAGTACATCCCAAAAGGGGCATTGTACTCAATTATGGGCCTGATGAGGGATGAGTAAAGAGGCACGATGACCTCCCCTGATCTAGATGTGAATCCCTTCATGATTAGGTGGGCTATATAAAATGTTTTTCTAACCACTTTGGCCACGTGGTTGTCAAATAAGAGATTGCTATCAACTTGGGTCCCCAGGTCCCTAATTACTTCTTCTGTACTTAATGGATTACCACCTATGTGGTAATTTATGGGCACTTTGTTTTTGCCAAAGGGGATGACTATACACTTTTTGGCATTTAGCTTGTGGCCATGGCTCTGGTACCAGTTGTCTGTTTCTATGAGGCCCTTTGAGGATGCTTGTGTCGGCTGGAGAGTCGATTATGGTGCCCAGTTTGCAGTCATCTGCGAACTTTGTCAGCCACAGTCCTTCTGTGTTGGCCTGTACCTCTGAGAAATATATACCGAACAAGAGAGTTCCCAGGACTGAGCCTTGTGGGACACCACTTGTACCTGGTTTGGAGTCTGACATGGCTCCAGCAATTCTAACCATGTGGGTTCTGTCCTTGAGCCAGTTTGCAATCCATCTAGTGACATAGGGGTTTATATTCAAGCTGGTGAGCTTATCTATAATGCCCGAGTCGGGTATTGTATCGAAGGCCTTTGCAAGGTCCAGGTAGGCTGTGTGGACCACCTTCCCCTCGTCAATGGCCTTGGTGACTGTTTCAAAGAAATCAACCAGGTTTAAGAGGTAGGATCTGCCCTTAACAAAGCCGAACTGGGTAGGATCCAGTGTCTGTAGGTCCCCAATATCTTTATTTATGAGGTCCATGATGATCCTTTCCATAGCTTTGCAGACCAAGCTAGTCAGGCTTATGGTGCGATAGTTTCCAGGATCCGTTGAGGCACCACCTTTATGGAGAGGGACCACTGTTGCTGTACGCCACTCTTTGGGCACATATCCTGTAGTAAGGCTGAGATTGAACAGTAGTTTTATGTTTGGGTTTAGCTCTTCTTGGAGTTCATGTAGGACGCAGCCCAGGACACCGTCTGGTCCCACTGATGCTGTGTTTTTTGCTTTGGAGAGGGCGGCTCTTACCTGAGCATCTGAGATGTCAGGGGGCAACACTCTGCTGGGATAGATATTTGCCCTTTTGGTGGGGGGGGGGGAGTTTGCGCTGAACCTGTCAGCTAGGATGTTGGCAATGTCTGTGGGTTCAGTGTATTTTTTGTCATTTTGGACTAATTCTGAGCATATCTGGGAATTACCACCCAGGTTCCTAACATAACTAAAGAAAGCCTTGTGATTATCCTTAGTCTCCTGTGCAATTTTTCTCTTGAAGCTGGCCTTAGACAATTTTATGAGTGCCCGTAGTTTTTTGCTAATACAGATCAGTGATGCCTTCCCTTTTTGGGATTTTGCTCTATCATTTAGTAGCTTCCTCCTTCTATTGTATAGTTTGTTTATGGCTGGGGTCCACCAGACAGGATGTCTGCCTTTGGAGGATTGGGTCTTGGTTTTATTTGGGATCGCATGATCCATGAATTCCTGAAGGTGTTCATAGAATGCAATTATAAAGGATTCTGCGGTCTGACCCGTATTTTCCACAGGCCCGGGGGCTTTGAAGGATTCCACCTCGGTTTTGAGGAGTGTGAAATTTGCTTTAGAGAAGTTTTTCACTGTGGTTTTCTGGACAGGGGGTGGGGTCGGGATGTGAATATCCAGTGAGATTAGTTTATGGTCTGATCTTACCAGTGAGGGATACACTTCTGGTCTGGAGCATAGAGTCCCCATGTTGGTGATGATCAGGTCCAGTATTTCTTCCCCTCTTGTGGGAGTGGTAACAAGTTGTTCCATAGCATTTGAGTTTATAAATTCTAGGAACCTTTGGGCTAGGGTGTTGGAGCTAGAGTAATGCTCCCAGCCTTTGTTTTGGTAGTTGAAGTCGCCCAATATCAATTTAATATTATAAACCTTGCTAGTTGACA
>NC_056745.1:1256859167-1256906667 GCF_019279795.1 Protopterus annectens
CAGCTATAATTTAACTTTTTTTATTACACAAATTGTGTCAGCTATATACATTTATACACATTTGTTCTGTATTCACCTGTACTTTATTGGTAATACTGTAATACTGAATCATTGATTCACCTCATATTTAGTTATCTATACCACAAATGTAAAGCTTTTCTCCCAGGGTCCTCTCAAAAAAGGAAAGCTGTCCAGTCAGATTATTCCAATTGAAAGAAATAAAATGTGGAACAAGATATAATATTTCTGATGTTTTGTGCTGGTTTTCCATGCAAGCACCTGAAAAAAAATGTACCATTATATACAAAATGCTGCTAAAGTACTTTGTCTGCCTTACGGGCAACAAAAAATGTGTCAAGTGAAAATTTAGCTCACCCCTAATTATCCCAATTGTTTCTTCAGTTTGTGCCATCTATAATGTAAGTACACAGAATTGCTGGCATGGGATGGGTCTGTATTATGGCAGTAGCAACTTTTAATCATGCTGAAATATGCTGCTGCCATAATACAGCCCCACCCCATACCAGTTATCCCTAGCCATTCAGTTACTTTGAAATAACCATGTGCCCCTGTCTATAACTCAGATGTCAAAGGCTCCATGTACATACATTATAGATGGTATTGATGCAAGGTGTCTGTACTGCCAGCTACCCAAGTTTAGGAACAGACTTGGGACACTGGTAGGACCAGCAAGGGGCATAGCATAGGTTCATAGGTTCATACTAGGCTATCTGCCCTAGGGCATTTATAAGCCTAGCCAGAATGTGTTTGGCTTTCGCCACCCATTTTAAATTTATTTTGCTATGCCCTTTTTCGAGGTTAGTATACTGTGCCTCTGTCTAACAGTGACACAGAAGTGATACCTGGGTAAACCTACGATCTCCCATCCACTCATCAAGATTCCTCTTGAAGAGAGTCAATGAGGGACTCTGCTTAACCTGGACTGGGATTTTATTCCAGAGTGAAGGGAGCCTCTGGGTTATGAATCTGTCCCTCCAGCATGTCCTATTTATTTCAGTGCTGAGGATCAAGTCTCTCGAGCGCCAGAGCTCGATGGGATTTGGATTTTCTGAGGTGCAGCATGTCCATTAATTCTGGGTTGGACATGGCTTTATACGTCAGGCACAGATCGCCTCTGAACAGGCGGTATGCCACTGAGTACAGCTGGAGTTTCTTTAACCGGCAGCATATGGCATCTGTTTGAGCCCATTAATCCTCTTGGTGAGGTACTTTTGGGGTCTTTCCAGTTGCTGCAGGTGTCTGGTAAAGTACATCCCAAAAGGGGCATTGTACTCAATTATGGGCCTGATGAGGGATGAGTAAAGAGGCACGATGACCTCCCCTGATCTAGATGTGAATCCCTTCATGATTAGGTGGGCTATATAAAATGTTTTTCTAACCACTTTGGCCACGTGGTTGTCAAATAAGAGATTGCTATCAACTTGGGTCCCCAGGTCCCTAATTACTTCTTCTGTACTTAATGGATTACCACCTATGTGGTAATTTATGGGCACTTTGTTTTTGCCAAAGGGGATGACTATACACTTTTTGGCATTTAGCTTGAGGCCATGGCTCTGGTACCAGTTGTCTGTTTCTATGAGGCCCTTTTGGAGGATGCTTGTGTCGGCTGGAGAGTCGATTATGGTGCCCAGTTTGCAGTCATCTGCGAACTTTGTCAGCCACAGTCCTTCTGTGTTGGCCTGTACCTCTGAGAAATATATACCGAACAAGAGAGTTCCCAGGACTGAGCCTTGTGGGACACCACTTGTACCTGGTTTGGAGTCTGACATGGCTCCAGCAATTCTAACCATGTGGGTTCTGTCCTTGAGCCAGTTTGCAATCCATCTAGTGACATAGGGGTTTATATTCAAGCTGGTGAGCTTATCTATAATGCCCGAGTCGGGTATTGTATCGAAGGCCTTTGCAAGGTCCAGGTAGGCTGTGTGGACCACCTTCCCCTCGTCAATGGCCTTGGTGACTGTTTCAAAGAAATCAACCAGGTTTAAGAGGTAGGATCTGCCCTTAACAAAGCCGAACTGGGTAGGATCCAGTGTCTGTAGGTCCCCAATATCTTTATTTATGAGGTCCATGATGATCCTTTCCATAGCTTTGCAGACCAAGCTAGTCAGGCTTATGGTGCGATAGTTTCCAGGATCCGCTGAGGCACCACCTTTATGGAGAGGGACCACTGTTGCTGCACGCCACTGTTTGGGCACATATCCTGTAGTAAGGCTGAGATTGAACAGTAGTTTTATGTTTGGGTTTAGCTCTTCTTGGAGTTCATGTAGACGCAGCCCAGGACACCGCCTGGTCCCACTGATGCTGTGTTTTTGCTTTGGAGAGGGCGGCTCTTACCTGAGCATCTGAGATGTCAGGGGCAACACTCTGCTGGGATAGATATTTGCCCTTTGGTGGGGAGGGGAGAAGTTTGCGCTGAACCTGCCAGCTAGGATGTTGGCAATGTCTCTGGGTTCAGTGTATTTTTTTCTCATTTTGGACTAATTCTGAGCATATCTGGGAATTACCACCCAGGTTCCTAACATAACTAAGAAAGCCTTGTGATTATCCTTAGTGTCCTGTGCAATCTTTCTCTGAAGCTGGCCTTAGACAATTTTATGAGTACCCGTAGTTTTTTGCTAATACTGATCAGTGATGCCTTCCCTTTTTGGGATTTTGCTCTATCATTTAGTAGCTTCCTCCTTCTATTGTATAGTTTGTTTATGGTTGGGGTCCACCAGACAGGATGTCTGCCTTTGGAGGATTGGGTCTTGGTTTTATTTGGGATCGCATGATCCATGCATACCTGAAGGTGTTCATAGAATGCAATTATAAAGGATTCTATGGTCTGACCGTATTTTCCACAGGCCCGGGGCTTTGAAGGATTCCACCTCGGTTTTGAGGAGTGTGAAATTTGCTTTAGAGAAGTTTTTCACTGTGGTTTTCTGGACAGGGGGTGGGGTCGGGATGTGAATATCCAGTGAGATTAGTTTATGGTCTGATCTTACCAGTGAGGGATACACTTCTGGTCTGGAGCATAGAGTCCCCATGTTGGTGATGATCAGGTCCAGTATTTCTTCCCCTCTTGTGGGAGTGGTAACAAGTTGTTCCATAGCATTTGAGTTTATAAATTCTAGGAACCTTTGGGCTAGGGTGTTGGAGCTAGAGTAATGCTCCCAGTCTATGTTTGGGTAGTTGAAGTCGCCCAATATAATGGTGTTTGGAGACCTTCATATTTTCCAGTGTTCTCAGGAAGGCCGAGTGGAGTTCCTGGGTTTGGGAGGGTGGTCTGTAGCAGGCTATAAACTGGAAGGCAGTTTTACCCACTGTTAGTTGCACATGGATAGTCTCTGATGCTTCGTGCTTTGCCACCAACGTGGAGGTGCGGGTATCTTTGATGAATATCGATACTCCCCCTCCTTTTGTGGTTCGGTCCAAGTTTTGGGGCCGAAAAGCATGGTATGAGGTATAACCTGGTAGTGCTGGGGTGCTCTCAGGAGCCTTAAACCAGGTTTCTGTTACTGCACAGATATCGATGTTCTCCATGCTAAGGAGAGTTTCGAAAAGTGCATCTTGAGGTTTAGACTTCTGGCATTGAGTAGCATTACTCTTAGTTTCTTATCCCTTGTAATACCTATGGAGGTGGGTTTGTCTTTGAGCCTTGCCTAAAAAGGCACTATGGGAGTAGCAAGAGCCTTTGCCAATATCCGAAAGCCCAGGGGTGACAGGTGCAAGCCGTCCCTAGTGAAGCATCTGGGCTTGTCGAGCATATCATCCCAAGCTGACAGGCATTGATCCCTTTGAATGACACCAGTACTTAAGCCAATTGTTGAAATTGATCATCTTGTCTTCATATTGTGGCATCATTCTTGGTGAGGGTAAGATGCTACTCAAGGTCAGGGTCATACCGGCCTGGGCTACATGCTCAGAGAGCTCCTCTATGTCTCTTTTCATGTAGTCCAGGGAGGTACATCTCAGGTCATTCACACCAGCATGGACAATGACTGAGTCATATTTGTACTTGCCTTGGAGTGACCTGAGTGCTTGTGTTATGTGGTGGATCCTAGCGCCGACAGGCTGCTCAGCGTGACACTCTCCTTGTTCAGCCTGGTGAGCATGACGTCAGTGTGCCTGATGATAGAGTCACTTATTACAAGTGTATCAGGTGTGTTGTTTAGTCTTAAGGGCTGTGACTGTTCGGCACACTGGCTTTGTGAGATATGTGTTGCACGTGTTTTGTTTTGGGGTAGCGGTTGCTTGGGTGTCTGCTTTGGAGGTCTCTGCTGCTTAGGCAGATCTTTATTTAGAGCCAGCGAGTATGTTTTTGTGTGATTATGTGTTTGGTTTGCTGTCGTGGTAGGTCTATGTGAGACTGGAATTGTAGTGAGTGTGGTTTCCTTCTCCTCCTGACTGGTTATGCCAGTACTGAGTTGAGAGAGCTTAGCCTCCAGTTTGGATATATGGTTGCATCTCTCACATGTGTTGGAATTTGTTGGGAGGAGGAGAGGGTTGTCTGTGTACATGAGGCAGTTGTAACATTGCCTCAAGATTCCCAGATTCACCAGCTGGACTGGAGAGGAGATTGACAATTGACCTTTGGACATGCTAGAATAATATTGGGAATTCCTTAATAATTGAAAACAAGGGCCAGTGGGGAGTGAGGGTGTAGTGCTTTTAATTTTTAGTGCTGACTTATATAATTGCTTTAGTGAGCAAGTGCCAGGTAACTTAAGTGCAATGTGTTACAGGTAACTTAAATGCAAAAACGACAAACAGTAACTTTCTTTCAAGTGAAACAAGGAAATAAGTACAGTAAGCAATGCAGATATCACTAGTGATCCACAGAAACGCTGAGAAGCTATGTATTAGGTGGAATTAACGTTCCAGGGAAATAACAAGCAAACAAACAACAAGCATATAAACAAAGCTAGATTCAGCAGGCCTGGATCTAGTCTATGCTACAGCAAACTAGGTGTACCAATTTCGGTAAGATACAGTTCAAATATTCAGGCACTATAAACCTTTAACCAGAAATTCCCAGCTCAGAAGGGCAGAGTCCAGCCTCTTCTCCCACAAGAGTGCAGACCACGAACCTTCTTAATATAAAATAACTGGCCTGAAGCCCAAGTGCTTAAACCAGAACTAATATACTTTAAGAATAACAGACACTGGGCTCTCAATCAGCAGTTCCCAACTTAGAAGGATGAAAGCTACCTGTCCTGCCACCACAGTGCATGCCACAAACCTTCCTAATGTAAAACAACTGGTCTGAAGCCCAAGTGCTTAATCCAAAAGACTTAGAATGATAGCTACACTTTAATCAAGTTACTACCAAGCAGTAATAAATACAATTAAGTGTCTGATGGCCAGCTCTCCTAGTCTAGGGGAAGGTGGAGAAAGTGATCACAGCCTGGATGACCTCTGGTGGAGATGAAACAATGTACTTTACTTGGTGGACAATGTCCACACCACATATGCTGATGCCACTGGACATTGTTCCTGGGGCAGGGATACTGACCAGCTATTGCTACATGATGGTAACTACTGGCCTACCCACCTCTCCCTTTCAGGTCCTCAGCCCCCATTTCTATATGAATCACAATGTGGGGCTCACTTCCCAAGGAAGGGTTTCCTCAGCCAAGGAATATTTCCAAATACCAGGGTAGGGCAGAATAAGTGTATGGATAAGCTGGAAGTCTAGCAGTATGTCAAGAAAAGTGTAGAGGTTAAAAAAGAAATAGTTATTTAGTACTTCACATGCTAAATAGTCTTCCAACAATAGTCTTCTACTTCAGAACATATGCCAAAGCTTCTTTGAGAAAGTCAGTTTGTTTCAGACATATGATGTGGTTATAATTACTTTATTAATGACATACACCTGTGATGTCTGATTATGATCAAGTAAAGAAAATTACCATAGTAATGTATTTCAGCTAGTTTCACTCAATTGCAAATTAGCCCTGCCACGCCAGGTTAATAATTGTATAACTGTGATTAATTACAGCAGGGTGAAATATTATATTTCAGAGACTGTCTCCATGCCTACAAGTTAACAATCATGTTCCTGCTGTGTACATTTCATGTATCTGAATATGATTAAATGAATGAATGAATGAAATAAATAAAAGTCATAGTTATATAGTTCAGCTCACTATTATGTGCTCTTGCAGTTCAACTCATTATAATCCCCTTACACATATACACATAAATACATGGCCAAACACACTTATACACACACACACACACACGTGCACACATGCACACACACACACACACACACACACACACACACACACACACACACACACACACACACACACACACACACACACACATAAATGCCAATTATAGCCATTATTGACATTGTATACCTCAGATGTGTGTTTGCTATCAAAAAAATGAACACATAAGTTAATCAATACATAGTGACTACAGTTAGATAGGTGCTGACAAATACATTATACAGAAAGACCTGTTGCATCCCATCCTCCCACACAGAGTTGCTACTACTCATACACTTCATTTTTATTTATTTATTTATTTATTTATTTTACATTTGTTGACCGAGCTAGTCCAACTGGATATATGTCCATTTTCAGCAGAGGCCTGGGGAGAAAAGCTCCACCATGGACATAAAATGTACATTACATTTATACATGAAAGATACATATAGTGAATTTGTTTGAATAATATGCGACACTAAAACATATACAATGACATAAAGTCTGACATGTTAAAGCATACACATTTCATGGGCTAACAGAAACATTCAATCTTAGTACAACAAAAAATATCATTGAACCTAGGGATATAGGAGAGAGTTAGTCAGGGTAAGTACAGGGACATAGCCAACATGTTTTGAAGTGCTGCTTAACATTATTTTTGAATAGGGTTATTGAGAAAACCAAAGTAAGATCATTAGGCAGTGAGTTCCAGGTTTTGCCAATGGAGTTAGAGAACAAGGAGTCACTGGCTGTGTTGTTGGTTTTAACTATTTGTACTAGTAGCCTGTTGGATGAGCATAGGGTCTTAAGGTTGTTGTATGGGGTGACAAGGTTATTAAGTATGGGAGTGTTATCAGATTGGTAAATAATTTTATGTGTAATTATAATTTGATTGTATTGTAGTTGGTTAGACAATTCTATCCATCCTAATTGACTCAAGTTATGACAGTGGTGGGTTCTGTATACAGCTCCAGTGGCAAATCTAGCAGTGTTATTATAGGAGTTTGCCAGTTTGTTAAGGTCATTTTTGCTCAAGTTTGTGAATATGGGGGAGGCGTAAAGGAGGGTAGAGAGTAAGTGGGTAAGGGCAATAACAGTCCTAGCTAGTGGGGTAAAGAAGGGCTTAATCATGTATAGTGAGCCAAGTTTTTTATTGACTATTGTTATAGTATGGTTAATATACACATCAAACTTAAGGTTATCAATTAATACCCCTAATAGTTTGGTGGCGGGATCAGGAGATATGATGGTGCCATTGTTTGACTTAACAGTAAAGGTAAGTGGGAAGGACCTACGGGTTGGAGAGAATAGTAGTAATTTTGTTGTCTTAGGATTCAATATGAGTCGACAGTTAAGGAGCCAGTTTTCAACTATGTTAAACACATTTTGGGTTAGATTCTTCAGATCAGAGGGAGAAGTAGCTGAGCATATTAATTTGCAATCATCTGCATATTGAATACAAGTAGCATGTGGGATGACTGAGTGCAGGTCATTAATAAAGAGTGAAAATAGGAGAGGTCCTAACAGGGAACCTTGTGGAACACCAAAGGTAATGGGAAGATGGGTTGATATCTTGTTTTGCCATAGGACAGCTTGTTGTCTATCATTTAGGTAAGATTGGAACAATTGTATAGCCAGATTATCACATGGCCAAACATATGTATACACACACACTTGCACAGTAGTTGCAACAAACTGCTTTGTTGATAGCATACACCTCAAATGTTTGATTGTGATGAAGCCTGAATAAATCAATTAATCAATCTATAACATCCACAGCAGTGTATTTCAACTCACTGCCAAAAACACAAAATGTAACCCACTGAACCCCAAAACACAGACACACATGCACACAATATTATCTGTATAAGAAAGAAATAATATGTTTGCCCTTTAGTTTGGTTGGCAGTTGCACTGTTGAACTCATGTCAACCAAGTAAAGGCATAGAGAGACCAAAACAGCAAACTCACCAATATTTACATTTAAAAACTTATTTAATAAAAAAGAAAAATATTTTTTCCATGTTTGTACCATACTGCATAGGTTGTGTTTCCTTCTACTTTGCTTCTCATGCTGCATTAGGGACCAGTCAATTGAAGTCGCTTACGGCAATGGGAAACAGTTGCTTGCTGCTTCTTCCAACAGTTCAATAGGCCCCCACTGAGGCATTATTTTTCAGTCCCCCCCAAAAAAAAAAATGATAGGAAGAACTAAATTAAGGTGTAATCATCTCATGCCTTATGGGAGAGTACACCTTAATTCTGGGCTTAAAAAATAAATAAATAAATAAATGCATCTGTCATCCCTTTGCACAAAGGATGAGCATCCACTGATTCAAGAAATTATAGACCTGTTATAGACCCATCAGCCTAACTAGCCTGATCTGCAAGGCCATGGAGCAGATTATCATAGACCTCATTAACAAGGACACTGGCAGCCTCCAAACACTTGATCCCACACAGTTTGGTTTCATCAAGGGGAGGTCATGCCTGCTAAATTTGGTCAGCTTCTTTGAGACAGTCACCAAAGCCATGGATGAGGGGAAGACGGTGCACACTGCCTACATTGACCTGACTAAAGCCTTCAATACTATTCCCCACTCAGGTATAATAGATAAACACTCTCAACTAAGTGTCAATCCATATGTTACCAGATGGGTAGCAAACTGTCTCACTGATAGAATCCACCTAGTCAAAATAGGGGAAGCCACCTCAAACAGTCAACTCGTAATGAGTGGTGTATGTCAGGGATCAGTTTTGGGGCCCTTGTTGTTTGGGATATACTTTTCTGAGGTACAGGCCAAAACCTGGGCTATGGCTGACCAAGTTTGAGATGACTGTAAGATGGGCATTATCATCAGTGCCCTCTAGCGATGTGAACATCCTTCAAGAGGGTCTCACCCAAACATATGACTGATGCCAGAAACATGGCCTCAAACTGAATGCCAAAAATGCATCATCATCCCCTTTGGGAAGAGTAACATCCCCACAAATTATCATATTAATAACAAGGTTAGCAAACTGATGTGTGACCACCATATTGCCTCTGTTGTACGGAAAGCTTTCTACATGACCCACCTCATTAGTAAGGGTATCTCATCCAGGGACAAGGTGATCATAACATCCCTGTATTCTTCCCTTATAAGACCCATTATTGAGTACAATGCCCCTTTTGGCATGTACCTCACAAAGCACATGCAGCAGCTGGAGAGACCACAGAATTTCCTCACCAGGAGAATCCAGGGCCTCAAACATCTACCCTACACAGATAGGCTAAAAGCCCTGTCCATTTATTCAGTCTCCTACAGACTCCTCAGAGGTGACCTCTGTCTGGCATACAAAGCAATCTCAGACCACACCTTGATGGGACTGCTACATATCTGCAAGTCTAGCTCCACTTGTGTAACCCCCACGTGTGACCACAACCTGGTCTGTGACATCAGTAGGACTAGTTGGAGGGACAAACTTGTGTCCCAGAGACTCCCCCTTCTGTGGAATAGACTCCCACTCAATGTCAAGCAGAGTACCTCATTAACACTTTTTAAGCACAACCTGGATAACTGGATGGGGAACAGAAAATACATCCCTGGGATTCCACTTACTGTACGTCCCTACTAGACAGAGGCATCGGGTGCTGACTTGTCAGAACAATGGGCTAAATTCTTGGCTAGGCTTTTAAGGGCCTCAGGGCCAATAGCCTAGTAACTTCCTATGATCCTATAAATATTCAAACAAATAAACAGTTGAGACAAGTAAACCAATTGTTTTTATGTAGATCAAAACTCCACACATGTGCAGTATACTGCATCAGAGTTCTGATTCACAGGAATGGAAATATTTAATATCTAATAAAAATAGTAATGAAAAAATAAAATAAAAACAAATAAAATATTTTTGAGGATACAGCCCAACAGCCCAGCAGCCCAGTATCACAAGCAGCCACTAGATATAAGATGCCAAACATCCCAAGAAAAACAAGTCCAGCATAATCAAAATACCTGGAACTCCTATGGGTGGGGAGGTATTGATTGTTAGAGCCTTCAGTGATAGTCTTTTTTTTTTTTTTTTACATTCAGTGCAGTTATGTTAAAGGACTCCAATAATATTATTGCATAATGTGTTGCATTTGCTTTTGAACTAATTGTTAAAAATATGTAATATGCATCTTGGAGTCAGCATTATCATTTGCACTGCACTTCTTTCTAGAGCACATCATGCTGCCACTGGTGGTTCAGAAACGTTATCTGATTGTATTACCTAATCAGTAATCATACATTACTTCTCAGCTGCTCATGACAGTGTTTCTGCATTGGATGATTATTATTTTGTGAGTCAAATTAACATCATTTTTAGGGCTATGTATTACTGATTTCACTTTCAGTCAGGATACCACATCACTGAAGACAGTGCAAGACAATGTTAATTCTGCTTTTTAGCGCATATATGGTTATAAACTATATTTTGGAGACTCATATATTTAAGTATGTAATGAAAATATATACAAATCATTAATATGAACACCAGATCAGTTTAAGTGATACATGCTATGCTTTGCTTCCAGTTTCCACACTCCTCATGCAGTGACGTTTGTTCACCTGGATACAGAAAAGTAATACGGAATGGACAGCCAGCTTGTTGCTATGATTGCGTTGCATGTTCAGCAGGAGAGATCTCCAACCAAACAGGTATGTATGCATTTGTTAAGACATACAAATTACACAGTTATTTCTAGTCACTTATTTGCTTACCTTTGTAAAATATCTACAAACATGCTTCCTTATTAAAGCCATACTTGTGTAGATGAATATGAACTGCAATTTTATCTCGACATCCTAATTACCACAAGAGTTATTTATGGCCCAAACATTCACACAAGTTGCAGTTATATAATACTGGTACATGAGTACCCTAACTAAATCTAACCTACATTGCAATATATATGTATTATACATAGCAGAAATAATGATTACTGAAGAAACAATGCAGTACAAAAAATGAGTGATCCTGTGATAATATTTGTCTACTTGATCTTGCCCTTTAACAAAATGCATTATTTGTTTGTTTGTTTGTTTATAAGTTTTTAAGTTCATAGGTAAGTAAAAGGTTAGTTGCTCTCGTGGGTCATTTCAAGCCTAACCAATTTCCCTTCTTGTGCTTGAATTAACCTAGCCCATTGGGCTAGAAATTGGCCTTATTAATTCCATGGTCAATGATTCTATATTAGCCCTAAAGAGAATAACTGGGATCATGCCATAGATAATTTCAGGGGACCCATAAATGGGATAAATCATTTAAGAGCTGCCTCTGCCATGAGTAGTATAGCAGGCAGTCCTGGGGTAAATGTTTTGTTTCCCATTCATAGATCCAAGTTGTGCTTGAATATGGACAGGGATGACTTTTGTTTTATGTGGATGGGAATTCTGTTCCAGAGCAGCCATATCCTCTCTCTGTCTCTCCAACAGTTGTGATGGTACTGGAGAAGAAGTTTAGGTCCCTAGCCCAAATACTTCTAATGGCACTGGACCTGCTGATGTGCAGTAAATCCATCAGTATTGTGTCAGAGGATGCCTTACATGCCAGGCACAGGTCACATTTTACCAGTCTGTAGAATACTGAGTATAGTGACAGGGCTTTCAGTCAGTCCATGTAGGATGCTGTTTAGGCCTTGTATCATTTTAGCAACATATTGCTGTGGGCATTCCAGTTATTGCATGTGTCTATAAATATGCTCCCTTTGGCATGTATTATATTCAATGATATCTAAACATAGTCCCTTTGTTTTAAGCTGTGCAATATAGAAGGACTTTCTTACAACAATGGACACATCTTTTGCAAAAGTTAGATCACTATCCACATATGTTCCCAAATCCCAATTGACTGGGCCAACTCCTAGGGTATATTGTTAATGTGGTGTTTCCCTGGGACAGATGATTTGCCAAAGGATACAATGATGAAGTTTTTGGCATTAAGTTTCAGTCCATGATTTTGGCACTAGTTAATGGGTCAAACCTTCCTGCAAGATGGCTAAGTCATTTGGGGATTCTGACTGCTCCTGGCATGCAGTCATCTGCAAATTTAGTCAGCCAGAGCCCTTCTGTATTGGCTTTCACCTCAGAAAAGAAAATGCCAAACAGTAGAGGTCCTGGCATAAAATGCTGAGAGACTCCGCTGGTGACAGGTCTCTGTGGAAGTAACTTCCCCTGTTTTAATTTCTTGCATCCTATCTGTGAACCAGTTGGAAATCCAGTGGATGCCATAAGGGTCTATTCCCAGGTTGTTTAGCTTTTGTACTATACCTGAGTGGGAAAATGTGTCAAAAGCTTTGGCCAGGTCAAGGTATGTGATGTGTAATGTGTTGCCTTCATCCTCTGCTTTGGTGATCTTTAAAAAAAAAAAATCCACCAGGTTGAATAAGTCGACCTGTCCTTGACAAATCCAAACTGAGACAGGTCCAGTGTTTGGAGGTTCCCTATATCCTGACCGACTAATTACATGATAACTCTTTCCATGACTTTGCATATGAGACTGGTCAGACTTATGGATCTGTAATTGCTTGGATCTGTGGGAGGTCCTCTCTTATGCAGGGGAATAACTATAGCCATTCTCAATTCACTTGGTACAAAATCTATATAGAGGCTGACTGAACAGTGTTGTTAGGGGTGTGACTAAATCGTGCTTTGTGCTATTTAAGATGCATTTATGGATATTGTCAGGACCCATCAGCTTTTGATAGCACTTTTAGGACTTGGTCTTGTGTGATAGCTGGAGGCGAGCCAGTTTCATGTATATATACTGACGGACAGATGGAGAGGAGAAAGAGGTAAAGTTAGAGCTAAATTTAATAGCCAGTAGTTCCAGTATATCTTCAGCCTCAATGTAGGCAACATCATTAGCAATCAGCAATGTTGTTGTTAAACCAGCTTAGTATATCTTTCACTACTGTTGCATTATTGTCTGTTTGGGCAGCAAAACAGCAATACATATAGTTTTGTAGCTGTTTATTTTGAGAAGTGATATTAAAAGTTCTGCCTTGTGGAAGCAGGAAAGATTGTAAGGATATGGTATGATATCTGATGTACTCTTTGATATAATAGCAACTCCTCCTTTTTTGTTTGTTGTCTGTTGAGCCTACAGATATTATAGCCATATGGTAATATTTGTTCATGTGTTATTTCTTTTTGAGCCAGGTTTCAGTGGTAATGAGTAAATCAGGTGAGTACTGTGTGATACATGCATGTACCTGTTGAATTTGTTGGATAGATGTATAACATTTATAGTTAATACTAAGATTGTTTTGTTTGAGAAGAGAGGGTGTGTGCAGTTTGGGTTGACTGAGATGGTATTACAGGATTTTTTTAAAAGGATTTGTCCAGGGATAGGGTCTACATGTATCTACAGAATGATATAGAATAAAATGCCTGATAGGGTGAGGAAATTTCTTTAGTAAAGATTTTGTAATTTTTTTGTTGGTGGTCATTATGGGTAAAGGAATTAATTTATAGAATTTTCAGACAGATGTTGGAATAATGCAAACATTTGTAGAAGAGACTGTATAGATGGGAGTGGGATAATTCATGGGATATTCAGAAGTATCATGACCAAGAGAATTGTGTGTTATTGGAATTAGTGAGAGAGGTGTGGTGATGTAGTAGGACAGGATTAATTTGGGTTAGTAAAGAAAGAAAATAGAGAGTTCGAATAATGATCATATTGTTAAGCAGCATGGTGGATCGGGGGGTAGTTTACAAAGAGAGCGAGGGTAGGGTTTGAAAATGTGACTATGTGGAGATGAAATTATTTTGAAGGTGAGGGAAGTAGATGATTGAGGAAAAAGAAAACTGGGCAGAGATAGTAAGAGTATAAGTGTAGTGTTAAAGTGTGGGAACTGCAGCTAAGGTAGGTGAACAGAATGGGTTATACCAGCAGCAGGAGGTTGAGCGTGTCACCAAAAATTATCTGTTTTGTGGGCATTTTAAAAATGTAGGAAAGTGAGGGTTGCAAACTTTGTCATTAATTTAACTATTTTACCCAGAAAGAATGTGAAATAAGAATTACAGGAAATGGTGGTAATGGGATTTGCTCCCTTTAAATAACTGAATGTTTTCCCAAAAACATGTACCAAAGATCTCTCAATGAAAAAGCCTCCAGAGGTTTGTTAACCCTGGCAGGAGGGAGTCTATATTATAACATCGAATCTTACAAAGATCGAATGTTATAATATCGAACCCGTAATGTCAAATGCTGAAAACAGTGAAGGTGCAGGACACCAAATTCTTTCCCAGGGAAAGAATTCAATGGGCCGTTGCTGTGGCTTCACTGTTTTCAGCATTCAATATGTTGGAGCATTACGGGTTGGGTTCAGGTAAGTGTGTGTCTGTGTGTAGGTTAGGGTTAGGGGGCAGGTTAGGTGAGTTAGGGTTAGGGAGCGGGTCAGGTAAGTGTGCGTTTGTGTGGACGTTAGTGTTAGGGCACGGGTCAGGTAAGTGTGCGATTGTGTGTAAGTTAGGGTTAGGGAGTGGGTTAGGTGAGTTAGGGTTAGGGTGTGGGTCAGGTAAGTGTGCGGTTGTGTGTAGGTTAGGTTTAGGGTGTGGGTTAGGTGAGTTAGGGTTAGGTTGCGGGTCAGGTAAGTGTGTGGTTGTGTGTAGGTTAGGGTTAGGGGGGTGGGTTAGGTGAGTTAGGGTTAGGGCGCATGTGAGGTGAGTGTGTGATAGTGATGGACCTTAGGGTTAGGGTCGGGTTAAGGTAAGTGGATAGCTAGTAGTTTATGTAAAGTTTAGTTTAGGTTTAGGTGTAGGATTTTAAGTGTATGTGTGTGGATTGCTGTTTTTTGTGTGTGTTTGTGATGTGTGTATGTTTCTCGGAATAGCGTTTTTTTTCCCTGGGAAAAAAAATCGCTATTCTGACTGTTCGATGTTTGCGGATTTCGGTGTTTAGGGTTTGATATTATAACATTCGATCTTTGTAGATTTCGATGTTATAATATAGACCCAGCAGGAGGATATTTACTCCTGCTCAAATCAATTGTAACTCTGAAAAGAACAGAGGTCTCTATAGGGCTTCCTGCTACTTGTAATGGCCTGTTGAAAACTGTATAAGCAGTGGCAGGCATGTTATCCTGTCAAGTAGAATGTTTATTTCTGCTCCAATCAGTTGTATTACTGACAAGAGGATAGGTCTCTACAGGGCTTCCTGTTATGTATGATCTTGGACCACATTCCTTCCTTGCATAAATATTTTGCAAATTAAATTCTAAAGTAGGCCCATCTGCTTCTTTCATGGGAACATGGTATACGATTGAAGTATCCTACACTTTTATCTTCACACTGTGCTACTTCAGTTTTCAACACATACTATATGTTATTTACCACAAGTACAAGTATAGCTGTTTAAATTTATACACTCCTTGAGCTGTTATTAGGGCAGAAAAATATGGCTGTATGTCCACCAGACAGAAGCAGGACATCACTAGGAAGACCATGATCATCTCAAAAATGCCTTCAGATAGTTTGCTATTTGCTAGTTTCAATATTGAGAGGAATTTTAAGAAGACGGATAGGGGACTCTTTTTTCTAAAACCTTAACTGTTTAAGCTTTACTGAAGACAAGATATCTAATATCAGCCAGGTTTCCTTTGTCACATTCCAGTATAAAACATACAAAAGGAATCAGCTGGATAAACGTGATATGTGGAACAGATTTGATGTTGGTACTTCTTCATCAAATCATTGTTCTTTAATAAAGCATTTTGATTTTTCCTCAGTATTATCTCAATGACCTTCTCTGTTGCTGAAGTAACTTAGAGATTCATAGTTTCCAGGGTCAGTTCTCACTCCCACCTTGTGGTGGTACCACCATAACCTCCTTCCAGTCCTCTGGAATGACACCTGTGCTGGGAGACTGGATGAAGACTTCTGCCATGGGATCGGATTTACATTTGCCAGGTACTTTAGTCTCTGGAATAAGATATAATGTCACAACCCAACACCTTGTTTTCCCTTAACTCCTTCAGCTTTCTTTCTGTAATGTTCCTTGGTATGTCACTGTCTATAAAATGTCCTCCCTCTTTCTCCATGTTTCATTCCCAAGCAGGCTGTCTTCATTCAAAACTGAAAAACTACTTATGTAAAAAGTAAAATAAAGCCGCTTGAAGCCACTGCGTCAGGACAAAGTTCCTAAACACGTCTCTTCAGACCCTTTGGACCTCAAAGTTTTAAAATAAATTAGTCAACTATGAGAACAAAGAAAAACATTGCCGTTTTCTATGAGAACAAAGAAAAACATTGCCGTTTAAGTAAAGTTTGTTTTATATTGTCATTTAGCAATTAATTGACTAATTTATTTTAAAACTTTGCCTATATAAATGTTGTATCTTATTGCATTTGTATTGGTTTGAAAAAGCTTGTTAGCGAAAGCGCTCACCATTTGTTTCAAATAAACCTGTTTGTTCGTTATTTGGAGTCATCTGGAATTCTTTGGAAAATTATCTGGTACATTGGACTTTTATGTTGGGTCTGAACAGACTTTCTATTGCTGGATTGTTTCCAAAAAGACAGTGTATTGCTATATTTTTGATGTCCGGAGGGACGTACCATAAATTTAGCAGCACATGTAATTGAGGTCCAAAGGGTCTGAAGAGACGTGTTTAGGAACTTTGTCCTGACACAGTGGCTTCAAGCGGCTTTATTTTATTTTTTACATACTTTGTCTGTTTTTACGCTGAAGCACTGTATTCTCCGTGGGTGCTTTTATTTGTTATACTTCTTCTGAAAAACTACTTAGTTCTTTCTCCCTCTTCCCCATCATTACTGTACTCCTTACTGCAGTCTCAGCAGCTGTCGTATATAACTTATTTTCTGTTAAAACATCTTTTCTTCCCCCTCTGTATTTCTTTGGCTGGGTCTTTCACTTGATTTGATTTTGCCTTTCTTTCTGCACTACAGCCATCTTTCTAGTGCCTTCATAATCTTGCCTGCCCTTAACAGTTTCTTCTCTGACATTTTGACATGCCCTCTACTCTTCATCTACTGGTCCCTTAACATCCCTGTTAAAACATATTGGTATATTTCTTGCCTCTACCTTGCTCTGTTTTATCAGTTACTATCCACAATTGTTTATATGATCCTCTTTGTCTTTGCAAGCCTGTTTAACTGGAGTATTTTGCCTGCTGTCTCTCATTTCAGTGTTAGAACTTTCTTCTGACTTATGGTGACATCTAGTGGTGATGTGAAGTACTCACAATAAAAAGGTAAACCATTATTTATACAAACTATTAATGAGATGATTCAGTGTGCACATAATATGATAGCAGGACAAAAGGTTGTGTGGTAGCCACAACTGTGGAGGGGTGCGGTCTGCAAAGACTTGCAGTCTCTGACAAATAAGCAGCATTTGAAACAGTCTATCCCACTTACATCAACTAAATCTCAAAGTTACTAACTTTGAACTTTGTTACTTTTACTTCACTTCTCCTGTCTAATTCTTTACTGCTATTTTCTATAGGAATATAATCTCCAGTGTATAAGGTTCCTTTGAAATAGACCTAGTATCTAGAGTATTGTCAGACCTGTACCGTATCCTTTTACTGTTAGTCCTCAGGATATCATTTACTGTTAACTCTGTTTCCTGTATCTGTCTGTATACAGAGCTACTGTCACATTTGAGAAACTTAATAAATAGTTATAAATAGTACAAAATCTCATTTTACTGTGTTTAATTCAATTGTACATTGTCGTCTAATTTTCACTGTATCATGGTTAGTTCAATTGTTTGTCATTTAATTTTTCTGTTCATCAACTGTATTCAGTACATTGTAAATGTCTCTTGTTTGTAAAGCTTTTGTCCCTGGGCCTCTGATGAAAAAGGACCCCTATCCAGTCAGACTTTCCAGGTTAACAAATGTAAAATAAATATATATAAATAATTTAAGATTTCATATTTAAACAGGTACAGGGTTGCATACTCCGGATGTAATATCCCTATTTTGCAGAATGTCGAACATTTTGTCTCATATTTTTGCCCTGTCTCTCATAATTTCTTTTTCAGGTAGATCACTGAGGATTACAGTCAGTCAATAATGTCAGATACATGATTCCAAGATGGTGGTCGCCTGGTGAACTGCATTTACACTGAGCTCCCTACCTTATTAGTCTTTTCTCAGTCTTTATACCTTTCAAAAGCCTAGGGACGTTCTATGGAATAAAGGAATTGACTACAGCATCATAAAATTAAATCATTCAGGACTTGCAGCTATAAAGAAAGAGTCTAAAGCAACTGTATATCCTTTATCAGCTTTCTAAGCCTTGTACTTACTGTGTTCCAGAAGGCCTCAATTTACTGCAGCACTCTGAAGACCACATGGCTAGACAGCAAAAATCCTCAAATGACCCTATTACAATGGAAACACAGACAACAAAAGCTAAGTCTTCGATAATCTTCTCTCCAGAAAAAGAGAATACCTCAAAAAGGCAAAAAACCAATAAACAGCATCTGGAACTTAACAAAAGCACTAGTGACATTACTGTGGCTTCTGGCTTCCACATGGATGAATTAAAACAGGCCCTACAACCCATACATGCAGCCATTCAGAACTTTTCGGAACAACTTTCAAGCATTAGTAAATCTGTCACTCAGATTGCTGAAAGAGTGGGCACTCTTGAACAAAAAACACAGACAAATGAATATCAAATTCAAACCCTTACTGAAGAGCTTAGTGCTAAATCCACAGTTATAACAGAACTCCAAATGAAAATAACAGATCTGGAGGCAAGAAGTCGGAGAAACAATATTCTGATTAGAGGTATCCCTGAGAGCTATGATAATCAAAACTTAATTACTACCGCAAAGCAAATATTCGAGTCTCTATTACAAATTGACGGGGAGATACCCGAGATCATCATTGAAAGGGCCCACAGAGCTATCCGGAGAAGGCAAGACACTTCAGACCCCCGTCAAGTCTATGTCAAGCTGCTCAACTACCAAGTAACACAAAAAATACTAAATGCAGCAAAAAAACATAAATCCCTTGTCTGGAACAAGCACAAAATCACCTTCTCGCAAGATCTACCTGCAAGCATCAAGGAAAACAGACAAAAACTGGCTCCGTTTTGTGCAGATTTAATTAAAAGAAACATACGCTTCCAAATGCGATATCCCTGCAACCTGATATTTTACAGCAATGAAGTGAGATACTCGGTTATCTCTCCAAATGATGCAAAAACAGCCTTTACTAAGGCTTTCAACAAAATTCCCACCTCCTGAAGCTATATTATAGCTAGCGACTCCCCCTTACAGCTAGTTATCAGAACAGTACAATGCCTCTCATGAACCTGATGACATTCTCAACAAATCTATCGTTTTTAATTTAGGCAAACAAGTAATCCTTCATCTACCTGGGCAAAAGTCTCAAGGTCCTCTCTTCTTTTTGGAGTCAAGCACGTGTACGTAGGTACGAATCCTCTCACGGATGTTTCCAGGAGGGTCTCCTTTGGCCGCAACACCTGATACTGCTGCAACATACACGAGGCTCCTTCAACAACCCACGGACCGCGTCGCCCCAGGAAACAAACACTCAACTCACTAGTTCAGCATGTTTGAACGCATCCCTGCAACCCCAAATCACGCCGACAATCCTCCTTCAACTGTAAAGTGAACAAGGCGTTATCAGGCAAACAGAAAGCAAGGCTTGCTGACAGGCGCTGAGGGCAGCTATGGACCTCCGCTCTGAAACGCTTTTGCTTCCTAGCGCCTCAAACAATACTGTCAACTTCCGGAAACCGGACAGAGTTCAGTGAAGCTCCACAGTCTTTCTTCAGAAATCCCTCATCTGTGTTAAAACAGAATCACGATGGTGTCGCTAAGATGCCTAATGCCTCTCCTATGGAGTACAGTGTTACTCTAAAAGTGTTAGTACTGCAGCGCATGTAAAAGCTAGATATGCGTGCAACACCTATGTAGGCTGTAATTCCTAAGCCATTCAACATGCATTGTGCCTATTGCAATACAGACCACGCGCTGGAAAGTGCAAAACACTACAAAATAAAAGTAAACATTATCATTTGCTACTAAAGCTTTATTCGGAAAGTACCCTATTAGATTGAGCAATATTGCTACACTAAATACAGCCATCATGGCTTAAGCTTCCTTTCTATAGCCATACAATAATACTAAATACAACTAAAAATATCAATCACATCCTAAGTTAGTCCCTGATTATTACATATATTTTAATTATAAGGTGGCTGAGAGTCTGTTATGAGCCTTAGTCTCAAGGGAATCACCTTAATACAATATGATGCATGTAATACAGATCAAGACTGTAAGCGGACCCTTGATTGGTGTCTGTGAGAGAGTGCTATACTCAAGAAATGTAAACCAAGCTTTGTAGAGCGTAAGATTATAGGGTTGTGTCAAGTAACTCTACATATTCTATTCGGCTAGGTACAGGTGACATGTACTCTGACCGCAAGGGAGAAGACTGTTTCTACCGTGCTAATTAATCTACCTACTTGAAGCAATGGATCTCCCTCCTTTTTTCCCTCTCCGTTAACGCGGGGGATGCTTCAATGTCAACATAAATAGCTGGTGGAGTAAGGGCACTATACATAAACATCTGTCCCAGACAGAGTCTCTTTTTTCTTTTAGATTATCTAGCTGTGCTAAGTCATAATGCTGTTAAGCTAAAAAGTGTTTGTTGCATGCTGTGAGTCACTAAACTCACAGATATATTTGTTAAACGATGGACTCCCGAGGGTATATACCCTTGCGATGGCATGTTGCCATATATACCCGTTACACTACTCTACCTTACCACAGACCATGCCACAAGTTATTTAAACTGCATGTCAAATATCTTACAGCCTTGGAAGCTCAGTGGGTGATGTAGTAAGGAATCTAGGTAGGTTATGTCTTGGAAAAGTTATATTTTGTACATATGTATAGTAAAGTTTAGGTTAATGTTTGGATGTATATATACTACTTCTTCTTACAAGGAGTATGGGTGGTTAGGCACTGGGGTTAGTCTGAAGAAGTTGTGGGCTACCGTTTGTTTCAACAAAAATCTCTTCATAAAGACAGTGTTAAAGATATTTCAATCCTTTTTTTCTCTCTTATACCCAAAAATAAATACTCCTAAACAAACCTTATTATATGTAGGTATAACAATAACCTCCCTCTTATCCCACCTTTCAATAATACAGATTAAACCAAGGAATTCAGTAGCTGGCAAATAGACTGCTGGAACGTTAAAGGCTTACAGAATGCTGAGAAAAAAAACCTAATACTACACCTTTTCTTTAAATCCCAGGCCAGTATATGTTTCTTACAGGAGACTCATCTACCCAAAGAATGCTGGGAAAAAACTTCTAAAAAAAAATGGATCAGGACTATAATAGCGGGGGGCGATAGTTCAAACTCTAAGGGAGTAGCAATCCTAATTAAGAGACAATTCCAGGGTACTATCATAGACGGCAAGTCTGATAAATCTGGTAGGTGGTGTTATTTTACATCCATAGTGCCGGATTCTACTAAACCCGTCTTATTTCTGAACGTATATGGGCCATGCACCCAACAACACTTCTTTATTATGGAAATTTATAATATCCTTAGCTCATTCCCTGACCACCTCCTTATTATTGGAGGAGACTGGAATACAGTCATAAATCCCAGTTTAGACCGTACCAGCAATTCCCCCTCATATAATCATCAAGCCTCTACTGCCCTGGAGGAACTAATGGCGGACTTTAATCTCATAGATACTATTGTCTTTGGTACGGACCTATCTAAAAGCAGTATGTACACTTTCTACTCCCACTGCCACAAATCATGGTCACGTTTAGACTTCTTCTTAATTTCTAAATTCTTCTCTAAATTCAAGACTGCACTAAGATGTGAACCTAGGTTACTATCGGATCACGCAAAAATCTCCCTTATGATTACCTTCACACCCGATACCACCCCTCGGGTAAACTGGTCCTTTAACAACAACTTATTAAAACACAAAGAGGTGGTAGAGAGAATCGATAGGACATTGTCTGAATTATACGCAGGGTTTGGTAGTTCTCAGATAGCGCTCGACATACAATGGGCGGCTTGTAAGGCTGAATTAAGAGGGTACCTGATTAGTAAAACCACATTCTTTAAAAAACTTAATAAAAGGAAAGAATCGGATCTTGCTCTAAGGCTAGCTTCCTTGGAAAGAGAATTTAAAACACATCCTGACTCCAAACTAGAGGAATTGATCAATATTACACACAAGGAACTATGTGAACTACATTTATACAACTACTCGATACGGGAACAAAACAAATTGCAACCTACTCTGAATGGGCACAAATCCCATCTAGAACATTGTCTAGAATACTCAAAAACAATAGCGGCGCTCCAACAATCTCCATCTTACAACATAAAGGGGAAATATACAAAACAGACTGCGAGATTATTAAGCTCTTCTATGACATATATTCTGACATTTATAGCAATAGTAGACACAACAATTCTAGTCTACAGATGGATACATTTCTTAATTCAATCAGCTTCCCATCTCTCAGCCAGGAGCAAATATCCATTTTATCAGCTCCGTTTAATATGCGAGAGATTCAAAGCGCTATTAATAATCTCAAAATAGGCAAGTCCCCGGGCCCGGATGGCTTCACTACTAACTTCTTCAAGACTTTTAACTCAAAAATTGCTCCTATTCTTCTAGAAGTCTTTAACTTCATCATAAAACATGGAATTACTGACATACACTGGAACAATTCAAAAACAATCTTACTACTTAAAAACAATAAAGAAAAAACAGACCCGCATAACTACAGACCTATCTCACTTATAAATGTTGATATCAAAATCTTCTCTGCCATCTTAGCCAACAGACTTAAACAGGTACTACCACACCTAATATCACCTGATCAAGCAGGGTTCATGTCCAATAGACATACATGGGACAATACATTAACACTAGATTCTCTTATCCAGTTTACCAAAAAAGAAAAAAACCTGTTATATGCCTTAACTCTAGACGCATCAAAAGCATTCGACAGGGTAAACTGGGAATTCCTCTTCTCCACGTTAGCACATTTTAATATACCCACATCCTTCCTAGATATGATCAGAACTCTTTATTCGAACTCATGCACATATCTTTATATAAATAAAAAAAGATCTAATCTTATCCAGATTACTAATGGCACAAGGCAAGGTTGTCCACTTTCCCCCTTCCTCTTCAATCTATTTATTGAACCTTTTTTCCTATTTCTTACTCAAAATACATTTCATACTATCCCCAAAATCCTAAACACACAAGTAGCAATTTCGGCCTTCGCTGATGATCTAAATCTTTACTTCCAATATCCTAACACAGATCTGCCAAAAATATTAAAAGCAATTTCCTCCTTCTCTAAGGCCTCTGGGTATCAAGTCAATGATAAAAAATCACACATTCTCCCAATAAATCCTGAAGCGCATAAACCTTTCTTTTTCCCTGAATCTCCCTTTCACATCACATACAGTCTCAAGTACCTTGGCGTCAACTTTGAACACAACCAAGCCTCTATGCTTCAAAACAATTTGCTAAAATCATGGTCTATCATCTGTCAAGACCTACAAAGGTGGAAGTTATTAAACCTATCATTTCTCTCAAAAGTAGCTATTGTGAAAATGAATATTTTCCCTAGACTCCTATACCAATTTAGTGCGACAAATATAATTATATCCAACAACCTTTTTTCACAGTTTGAAAAAACACTGATCAAATTTCTCTGGTTCCCTAAGAATGTCAGGATTTCCTCTTCCAAGCTAAGTCTCCCCAAGGAGAAAGGTGGGGTGGGCCTTCCAAACCTCCAGCTGTACTATCTGATTATTAGCTCTAATAAACTCTGGTCCATTGTAAACATGAACAACAAAACCCAAACCCATTACCCAGCGTGGTTAAAGATATGGCACAAACATATCCTAGTTAACAAAATTAATCCTAAGGCCATTCCCTTCTTATCATCCACCTCTCTGAATAGCTTAAAACTATTCTCCTTACTGAAATATCAAATAAAACTCTCTCAAAAGCTGATTAAGGACATTAATCTTCAATCTATTTTACCCTTTCTCCAACCAATACACCTCAACCCAAATCTTAAAATTAACAATAAGATGATAGATCTTGCTGACTTCCCCCACATCAAAGACCTTAAAGTTTGGGATATTCTTAAACATAAATCCCTGTCGCTTGCCGAACTCCGATTAACCCTCAAGGTTAACAACAAGTATTCAGTAATACTACGCCAACTCAGGGAACTTATCTCTTCACAAATCAATAATACAGCCCCAGACATACAGCTAATGGATAAACTAAATCTAATTATCAATACACTGGCTAGTAATAATAAAACAGTTTCTTCGTCCTACAAACTATTACACCCACTACTCTACAAAGCAAACTGCTTATTCTCCAAATATTGGGACAATCAAAACCACCCTATTACAGAGGACCAAAAAATACTAGCCATAAAAACTAGCATTGAACTATCTCCCTTCAAGAAATTTCTCTACACTCAACTGATGTTGAATAACAATGCTTACCTTACCCCTACAAGAATCCACAAATTCAACTCTAATAGCTCTCCGTTATGTACATGTTGTCCAAGTACGAAAGCTGACCTTCTACATATTATGTGGCACTGCAATAACTCCCACAAACTTTGGTGCTCTCTCAAAGTGCGTCTCAAAAAAATGGGTTACTATAGCTCCACTCTCTCATGGGAAACAGCTATTCTAAATATTCCCCCCCATGGTCTGCCTAAATTGCACATCCATATCCTAATAACGCTGTGTTTCCTCATAAAACTCTATATTACCTATAACTGGCTGGATCGCACCAAATTGTGTTGGCGGGGATTTAAAGCTATGGCCACCAAATATATCTCGGCACAGAAATTCATCATAAACGGACCCAAGAAAAGAGCCTACTTCAGTAAACTCTGGAAAAGCCTGTTTGAAGTTATCTTATGTGACTAAGATACGTTTATTCTACAAACTTCCCTTTGTCCTCTCTCTTTTTTTTTCTTTTCTTTTCCCTTTTCTTTTTTCGCACCTTCCTACCCTCCCCATATACCATATCCCGTGTTTTGAGGGGTCTATCTCTCCTACTACAAGCCACAAGTAGTGCTGCTATTATCTAACCGTTTAAAAAGTGACACTGTTGCCTCCTTCTCTGTTCAGTACTGGTAGCTTTGTAAATATTGTTCAGTTTGGGTTAAGTTGTTAGTTTGTGTGCCATGTATACTGCAAGAGATTGTACTCCTTTTAAGTTTATTACAAACATGCCTTTTTGGCCCCTTTTTGTACTAATATTGCTGTAAACCATTATGTGTGTTTTTTTGGTGTAACGCTCATTGCTTGTATCATCATAGTATGCATGGTTTCATTACAAAAATAAAAAACTATTTTTTAAAAAAAAAAAAAATAATGTCAGATACATGAGTTTTATCCTGGCTATTATTCAGGAAATTCACACCAATGCACCTGTTGTTCTATTAACTTTGTAACTGAATTAGAATAATATTTAAAATGTATCCCTACTTTTTGTCCATTCTCCTCCTTTATTTTACCATTGTCCAGAATTACTGATCCAAGAAGCTGAGAAGTCCGGAAATGACCTACAGAAAATATATAGTGTCATGCCCCATGCCATCTACCAATATTCTCAATCACTCTTGGATGCCAGATAACAAAAACACAAGCTGAACATGTCTTTTATCTGACTGCATCTGCCTCATATATACAACTTTATTCCTGCAAACAATTATGGGGAGCGCTGTGGCTGCTGCAGGTTTGGTTTTCCACCCCAGAAGCTTTCCTCGGTGCCTGCTGCTAGAACTGCTGCAGAGAATTTGACTGTTAACTCCAGTGTCCTGATTAGTACACAGAGCCACAGCACATCCCTAACAAAGATTTGAGAGTTTTGAATTAATTTGTAAAGGCACCCCTACAAAAACATCATCTGCACTTTTACTATTTGGAACATTCATAAATCGTGTTGTTTTGTAGTTAATTCCTTGTTTATGAAATTGGCATAGTTAGAATGTAGCTGCAGAATAATGTAGGTTATCTTATTTTCATGATCCTTGCAGCATTCTTACCCTCTGCCTCTTTCTCCCTCCCTCTCTCTCCCACTCTCTCTCTCTCTCTTTGTTTCTTTCTCTGTTTCTCCTAGCTTATATAGTTGAAAATGCACTGGGTGTGTAAAATAATTCATTTCATGCCCCTTGTCTTCTAAAATGTAATGAACTGCACTGCAGCAAATCAGAAATGTATCATTTCTAGTACGTTAAAATAAAATTTCATTGTGATTCCTGAGCCTTGCTGTCTTAGTATGGTACTGAAATATGATATAAAAAAAATATTTCAATTTAGCATATCACTGTTCTGTAGAAAAGAGAAGTTTTATCTTATGTACTCGGTCTCTGTTTCACTAAAATGCACACACACACACACACACACACACACTCACACTAAATTCAGGTCCATTCATGTACCGTCACATGCCTTTTTTTTTTTTTTTTTTATTACCCCAGTACAGAACACAGACAGATGCTTTTTCCCGCAGTAACATTTTGTGCTTCTTAGGAATTCTTATTAGGCAGGTAAGGTCTGCTTCAATATTAGCTACTGTGTGACGACATACGTGAATGGGCATTCCTTCGTTGAAGGTTGTGCATTAGGCCTGGCAAGCCAGCACGTAAAACTCTACTGCCAATCATTAGCGGACCGGAGTTCTAACTGGGAAAAGCCGAAAGACAGAAGAAGATCATCTCCCTAACAGTGATGGAAAAGAAAACATGAAACACAGCAAAAATATTTGGTATTTTTATATTTGTAATTTGGCCTTGGTAGTACAATGATTAATACATATATCAGATCTCAACACCTTATAACTCAAATAATTAGCTATCTGCAACATTTTAAAATGATTTTTAGTAGGACGGTGACAGGCATGTAGTGATGGTATGTATCTGCTGCCCACCTCCAACTTCTTTTGTCAAGAATTCTGATCAAAACAAAAAATCATGGAGGGGTGCAAAAGCCTAAAATCAGGAACAATTTTTAGCTATTACTCTTATTCATTCAAAAAGTTAATAGAATCGTAGATTTTGCATTAACATGAACTTTATTACAGACTGTAATCCTTAGTGATTTACTAGAAAATCAAAGATGTTATGATAGAGTAAAATTATGAGTCAAATTTAGATATGTGCTGTAAACTTCTGGACAGTTGAGAGGTATGGAGTTGACATATGAGTGAGTGTGTGCAGCCTTGTATAAGTGTCACATGTCTCACTGCCGTGATTGTCTCCTGCACTGCAGAAATGGCCTCCCTCCTGGTTGCTGCTGTGCTTAGATACTCACTTTTTCCTCTTTACATATGCAGTTAATAACACAACCTTGCTTCTGATCCCATATCATCTGCATCACAAACCGAATCCTACTAGTAGACTAGAACTGAGAATATTGGTTGTTTAGAGTCATATGCAACCATAGTGGCATTTCTGCATTAAACAACAATATAATGAAATATAAATACACTCCTGCTCTTGTAACAAGTTTTAGCTGTTACTGTTACATGCAATGCAAATTTCATCTTAGATTTTAGCCTGACAATGTTGTTTGGATTTCTGCTATACATGCAGCATAAAATACAGTTACTGCAATATACAATCTCATGTGTGGGAATAAACTGCACTACAATGTTTCACATTAAATTTACTGTTTTTGTTTCAGATTCAAATGACTGTTCAAGATGTACAGACAGATACTTGCCTAATGAACAGCAAGACAAGTGTATCGAGAAAAGAATAGACTTTCTGTCCTATGATGATCCCCTTGGAACCACACTGGCAGCTCTGTGTATATTTGCTGCAGTCGTATCTGCTATCGTTCTGTTTGTTTTTATTAGGAATAAAAACACTCCAATTGTAAAAGCCAACAACAGAGAGCTCAGCTGTCTCCTGCTGTTTTCTCTCATCCTTTGTTTTCTTTGTTCCTTACTTTTCATTGGCCAGCCAGTAACAATTACCTGCCTGTTACGCCAAGTAGTTTTTGGAATTAGTTTTGCTCTTTGTGTCTCGTGTGTCCTAGCAAAGACAATGATGGTCATCATAGCATTTAGAGCCACAAACCCCAACAGCAAACTTAGGAAGTGGGTGGGCCCTACGTTAACTAATTCTGTTGTGTTCATTTGTACACTGTTTCAAGTTGTGATTTGTGTTGTTTGGTTAGTGAACTCCCCACCATTCCTAGAACACAATATGAAAGCACAGACTGGAGTAATCATCCTTGAATGCAATGAAGGGTCCAGTTTGGCTTTCTGGTTCTTGTTGAGTTATATGGGCCTCCTGGCTGTAGTTAGTTTTCTTATGGCCTTTCTGTCTAGAAATTTGCCTGATAGTTTTAATGAAGCCAAGTATATCACCTTCAGCATGCTAGTCTTCCTCAGTGTCTGGTTATCATTCATACCAGCTTACCTGAGCACCAAAGGGAAGTTCCTGGTAGCTGTGGAAATATTTGCAATAATATCATCCAGTGCAGGTTTGCTTACCTGCATTTTCATTCCTAAGTGTGTAATTATTCTTTTAAGGCCACAAAACAATAGCAGAGGCTATCTAATGAGAAAGGGTAATAACATTAAATAATGTATATTTTAATAATTTCATTTATTAGGCAAGTATAATTCATATAAATGTTTTGATTTCATAATTAATTTTGAGAAATGCTGAAATAAATGGCACTTAGGAAATTGTGCATGTGGAGCATGATATAAAATTGTGTGTGTAGAAGTGACTGCAGTCACACTTTCAGCTCAGTACTGATGAATTTTTGTTACTTAATAAGGAAGTGTGTTACACTGAAAGTATAACAAACTTAAAAGAGAATGTTCATAATATTTCATCATGATTGCATGAAAGTGTATAGGTATTTTTAATCCTCTGGCACATTATTTGAATTTATCGTATAGAAACTCCTGGTATGGTGCTGCCAACAAAAAGCATCAGTAAATGTTCACAGATTTTATTCTCTGCTCCAGTGAAGTATTTCGGGAAAGAATGGCTAGTGTTTAGGAAAACTAATAAGACAGAAACTAGACCAACCCCTCCATAGGACTGTTAGACCCACTGGAAGCATTGGAAGGGAAATGGATTTGCTGTCTAACCTGATACGCCTGTGAAGCAACAGCTGTTTGCTTACACTGATTTCATTACAACTTCTTTATTGAGCCCTTACTGCACTTGTAGGATCGGACAAGATTCCTGCAGTGTTTACAATCACACTGGCAGAATTAAGTACATTCACAAAAGCAGGTCAATCAGATTACAATAAAATACTGATGTATCAGAGATCAGACGTACAGGGTACTGTTATTTACCGACTGATTTCCTGTCAAAATTTTACATGTACTGATTAAAGAAACAATCTCTGAACATTTTGAATATGGTTAAACTAATCAGAAATGTAAGATGCCTACTGCACTGTTACAAAAGTGTCATTCCATAAATAAGACTAAACAGCTTATTTGTATTTCAAATTATTCAGACAGAAAATAGTTGTCACAGATGTGAAAACTAGTATGAAACAGAACCTGAAAATTGCATATATTTGTTTATGGAATTCTATATTCTCTGATATTTGTTCATTACTCACTGAACCACTGGCACAGAGGCTGTCCGACCAGCATTATGGGTTTAAATAACAAGCCTGGGGTTACAGAACACTGGAGTAAGTGTAACTTCTCTGCAGCTGGGAGAGGACCAGAGAGACAGCAGGTCAAACAACATTACACAGCAACATCCAATATATGTCTTTGACCAGCCCCATACTCAATGAAGCTGACATGATATACTGCACATCAGGCATTTGGTAACAATTGGTTAAAATGTCCCTGCCTGAGTATAAAATTTCTGCAGCAGATCAATCAGTATGCCTGAATAGGGAACCTCTTCACATCAGGCTAGTGCTGACCATTTATTTGGGAAGTGGCAAGGAGCCAAAGTCGCTACATCAAAAATAACAAAACTTGCCTGGCAATTAGTGCAGAGAATTAATGCTGATGGTAATTTTTTCCTGTCTAGTAAAGGGTAAAGGGGTTGATTTTTTCCACCTCCATTTGCCTAATGTGAGACTGAGCGAGTCACTTAACTAGGTATTGTTCCTAGATCAACACTGAAAAAAGAAACTTGAGTTCAGTGTATTTACCTAACAAATGTACAGAATAAAATATATACTCATTTTGGTTTCCTATGCATAAAGTCTATAAATGCATTGCATATATAACATACATATGTGTTTATCACATTGTTACAGTGACTTCCACTTATAATTTTAATAACATTTAAATACCAAACCTTTAAACTACACTTCAATATTTTGCCAAGTTTTTATCTGTTAGTTCACTGTGTATGACTTCCAAACATATTACTATATTATGTTATTAGACTTGAAAATTGCACTTTCAGAGGAATATTATGCATATTACAAGCCCAGTACAATTGTCTTGTGCAAAGAGGTAACAGAGATATTATACCATGACCCCCCCAAAACGTGCACGCTGATTGGCCAGCGTGCCCGTTGTAAATCGAGTTATACTAATGGAAAAAGGTCCGGTCGCCCGGACTTTTTTCCATTAGTATAACTGTTTTAAACTGTCTGCTATGTTAAATGGGTTTAACATAGCGAGACAGTTTTAAAATAAGCAACGGAGATCTCCGTTGCTTATTTTAAAGCTGTCTCGCCATGTTAAACCCATTTAACATAGCGAGACAGTGTTTTGTAACGGAGAAAGCAAGATCTCCGTTGCTTTTAGTCTCGCTATGTTAAATGAGTTTAACATAGCGAGACAGTTTTAAAATAAGCAACGGAGATGTCCGCTGCTTATTTTAACTGTCTCGCCATGTTAAACTCATTTAACATAGCGAGACACTAAAAATCAACGGAGATCTTGCTTTCTCCGCTGCTTTTGCTCACAGCTCTGATGTACTGCGCAGGCGCGCAGTACATCAGAACTGCCGCGGATGCCAGACATCTGCGGAAGGGCAGCAAACAGGCATTATACTATGCCATTATTTAAGAAAAGTAATAGTTTCTTTTCTTAAATAATGTCATATAATAGCAATAACCACTTCTGGGTGTGGTAATGCTAAATTTACCCACGGTTGGCTTTGTTTGGTCCCTGGCCCTCGACCAAACCACGCCAACCGTGGGTAAATTTAGCATTACCCACACCCAGGCGTGGTTTATTGCTATATTATCCCTACCGCGTATGCAAGATATTGACATTTGACGGCTGGTATCTAATTTAGTTTTGTATAATTTAAAAATAAATAAGAACACAGTATCTCTTGTCCTATTCTGCTTCCTGATTGACATTTTGAAAGCTCACATTTGCAGTATACTCATTTTCATGATTTTGGTCTTGTTTCTTGATCTTTTTTTTTTATTTTAAATAGGAAAGATTTTACTTTATACTGTGAATGAAGGTATTTCACAAGCTCTAACAATTATCTCAGGCAGTTTATCAGCCAATTTATTTTCACAGAATATATACTACTAACTGATATAATCTTAATATCTGTGAGAGGTGTAAGTGTATCCAAAATATTAAAAAGCTCATTTGTACCTCAGTAAGAGGCTATTTGCACTCATGCATGTTAGCCTTGAATAAACTTATGTAAATTAATGCTCACTGAAATTCTAATAAGAACTGAAGCTTCTTATGCTAATGTGCCCCCTTCCTGCCTCTATACAATTTATAGTTGTTTTCTGATGCATTTCCACTCCGTCTGCAGATACATTATAAAAGGCAAAATCGCTCCTTTTTTATGTACTTAGCTTTCTGTGAAGATGATTGCTGTTTCTACTAGCCTATCTATTTCCCAGTGTGAGCTGCCTGTCTTGGGCGAACCAAGACTGCAGGTGCCCAGTGGTAAGTGCCAGCCAAGAAGACAAAGACACAGACAAAGAACAACTCACCATAATTCTGATTATCAGGAGAATCATGATAGATTTAGAGAGAACAGAGACATTTTAATGGCTTTAGTGAGTATATATGGCCCACAGATGGAAACTGGGGGATGTGTGGCCTTCCTATACCTGTGTATAGTAAGGTGTGTATAGCCCTCACTATACTTGTCATGGGGCCCTTCCAGAAACAGACTGGGGACGCACTGGGTATTTCTTAGGCTTCTGCCTTAAGTATACTTCAGCAGTTCCTCAGTATACTCTTTGGAATGTCTGGATCAGTACATTTATTTCCCAGTGTCACCTCAACAGTGAATCCAAACCGTGCATACCCTTTATGGATGGCATATTTCCCTGAGGTGCTTGGTGCAATAGATTACACCCATGTTGCCATTAGGGCTCTATCAGGTCCATGTGGGGTAGTGCCAGAATACAAAGGGCTACCATTCCATCAGCTGCCAGGTAGCACATGATACATGGGGGTGCAGCACCAACGTCTCAGCCCAGCATCCTGGCAGTGCCCATAATTCCCATATCTGACACACAACCTCACTCTACTGCCTTGACTTGCATGATGGTCACTTTGCTGGCAAACTGAAATTTTAGTATTAATCATTTAATTATTTGCTCTTTTTAAAATATATTGGTTATTACTAAACCACCCTTCCTTTGTTGCATTCACCCCCCGGTATTTCCATTTCTTTTCCTTTCATTTCTCTTCCTTTCTTTTCTTGTGTTTTCCAGGTAATGCAGGTTATCCACTAGACCCCTGTCTTACCACCCCTGTGAGGAACCCAGTGGAAACTGCAGAAGAAAGGTAGAACACCACGTTGTCCCAACCACAAATTGTCATTGAGAGAGTGTTTAACCTGCTTTAGGCCTGGTTTTGTTGCCTGGATAAGTTTGGACTTGTCCTTCAGTATGACCCCACAACTGCTTGCAAGATGTTTATCATGTGTTGGATTTGGCACAATATGGTCATGCACCAGGTTGGTAGTGAACTCTCCTGTGACAACTGACAGTACAGGTCCTACCATGACCGAGGATACTGTTGGATTTGGCACAATATGGTCATGCACCAGGTTGGTAGTGAACTCTCCTGTGACAACTGACAGTACAGGTCCTACCATGACTGAGGATACTGTTGGATTTGGCACAATATGGTCATGCACCAGGTTGGTAGTGAACTCTCCTGTGACACCTGACAGTACAGGTCCTACCATGACTGAGGATACTGTTGAATGTTGCACAGTATGGTCATGCACCAGGTTGGTAGTGAACTCTCCTGTGACAACTGACAGTACAGGTCCTACCACGACTGAGGATACTGTTGGATTTGGCACAATATGGTCATGCACCAGGTTGGTAGTGAACTCTCCTGTGACAACTGACAGTACAGGTCCTACGACGACTGAGGATACTGTTGAATGTTGCACAATATGGTCATGCACCAGGTTGGTAGTGAACTCTCCTGTGACAACTGACAGTACAGGTCCTACCACGACTGAGGATACTGTTGGATTTGGCACAGTATGGTCATGCACCAGGTTGGTAGTGAACTCTCCTGTGACAACTGACAGTACAGGTCCTACCATGACTGAGGATACTGTTGAATGTTGCACAGTATGGTCATGCACCAGGTTGGTAGTGAACTCTCCTGTGACAACTTACAGTACAGGTCCTACCACGACTGAGGATACTGTTGGATTTGGCACAATATGGTCATGCACCAGGTTGGTAGTGAACTCTCCTGTGACAACTGACAGTACAGGTCCTACCATGACTGAGGATACTGTTGGTGGCTAGTTTTGGCTAGAACTAGCCAGTTTTTGTTTCAGCACTCAAAACTGTTTCCTTGTGCTCAGCACCTGCTCAGAACTTGTTGTAAGCACTAAATAAACTATAAATTACTACAGCACTCAACTTTCCTCACTTATCAAGAGGAAAACAGTTCTCAGTACTTAAATTAATAAGCACCTATCCAGGCATGTCCATGGGTCAGCTCCCAGTGTTTTCTCCTGTCCACCTGATGAATATGGGCATCTTGGGGCAATGTAGCAATTGTCACATTTACACCCAAAACCCTCTCCTCCTACCACCCAACACTACAACCTGTGAGAGATGCACTTATATAGCCAAACTGGAAGCCAAGCTCTCTCCAGCCAAGACAGGACTAGACAGTCAAGAGGAGAAGGTTAACACCTGCACCACACCACACTCAACACATAGTCCTTCAAAACCCCACTACCAAAACCCACACATACAAACACAAAGCACACACCCACATTCACGGAGGCTCTCAATAAGAATCTGCCCAAGCAATGGAGACCTCCCAAGCTGAACACAGACAACCACCACCTCCCAACACTATGCAAATGACACATAGCCCACAAAATCAGTGTGCCACTCATCCTCAGCCCATAAGGCAAAACAACATACCCAACACACTAGCCATAGGTGAATCTATAGTCAGGCACACTGATGTCCCACTCACCAGGCTAAACAACGAGAATGTTACTGTCAGCTGCCTGTCGGGTGCCAGAATCCACCACATAATGCATGCACTCGGGTCACACCACAACAAGTACAAATATGACTCTGTCATTGCCCATGTTGGTGTGAATGACCTGAGATGTACCTTCCTGGACTACATTAAAAGAAACATGGAGGAGCTCTCATATTTTGTAGCTCAGGCAGATATGACCCTAGCCATGAGTAGCATCCTGCCATCACCCAAAATGATACCACAGTACAAGAACAAAATGGTTGACTTCAACAATTGGCTAAGCTTCTGATGTCATTCTAAGGAGATCCAGTATCTGTCTGCCTGGGACGACATGGTTGACAGACCACAATGCTTTGTCAGAGATGGCCTGCACCTGTCACCCCTGAGATTCCGGATACTGGCTAAGGCTCTTGCCACCCCTATAGTGCCTTTTTTAGGCAAGGTTCAAATGCTAAATTCACCACCATAACAGGTACAAGCAAGCAAACTCTGTGGGTAATGCTACTCAATGCTAGAAGTCTAAATCTCAAAATGGACTCACTCGAGGCACTCCTTAAAATGGATAACATCAACATCTGTGCAGTGACAGAGACCTGGTTCAAGGCTCCAGAGAGCACCCCTGCATTACCAGGCTATAATTCATACCATACCTTTTGGCCACCTAACCTAAACAGAAACACTTAAGGCAGAGGAGTGTCCATATTCATTAAGGATATCCACACCTCCAGGCTAGTTGCTCAACATAATGCGTCCAAAATTATCCAAGTGCAACTAACACTGGGCAAGACTGCAATCCAGATTGTAGCTTGTTACAGATCCCCCACCATGCCCCAGGATTCCCACTCTTCATTTCTTAAGATACTGGAAAATATTACGGTACAACCCAATACCTTAATTATGGGCGATTTCAACTACCCCACCATCAACTGGGAAAACTACTTATGTATCAACTCATTCGCTCAACATTTTCTGAAATTCATAAATTCCAGCACCTTGGATCAGCTTGTCCACACCCACACCAGGGGGCAGAAATATCCTGGACCTGGACCAGTATGGGTAACCAGTGTTCCACGCCAGAGGTCAGCTCCTTGCTGGTCAGATCCAACCACAAGCTAATTACCCTAGATATCCATATCCCACCCCCATCCCCCATTAAGGAAACCACCATCAAAAACTACTCCAAAGTCAATGTCATGCTTCTTAAGACAGAAGTGGCAAATTTCATGACACCCATGCAGATGGAAAACAGAGGTACAACTGCTGAATCTTACACAAATGCACTGTATAAGCACATACATAAGTGCATGGATCATGCCATCCCCAACAGAACCAAGATGCTATCCTCCAAAAAACGGAAGCCAATTTGGTGGTCCCCTGCCATAAACAAACTCTACAACAGAAGGAAGAAGCTGTTGCAAAAAATAGTATAATCCCAAGATTGGAGGAACTCCCTGGTCAGCCTAACAAGAAGCTGAGACACCCTCATAAAATCCTCCAAAGCCAGTTATGAAAATAAAATCACCACTGATTCCAAAGACAACCACAAAGCATTCTACAGCTATGTCAAGAATCTCAATGGCAACACTCAGATCTGCTCTGAGCTACAGCACAATGGTACTAAATATAGAGAACCGACCGATATTGCCAACATCCTGACAGATAGGGTCAATACTAACTTTACCCCCCTCTCACCCTCCAAAGGGCCCATCTTAATACCGGAAGAATGCAAAGCCCCTATAATCATGGATGAAAAAGTAAAGACCTCACTCTCCAAAGCCAAGAACCCAACATCCATGGGACCAGACAACATCCCAGGCTGCGTACTGTACGAACTACAGAATGAACTGGCACCCCACCTAAGTACCATGTTCAAGCATAGCCTCACCTCAGACTATGTGCCTACTGAATGGTGCACAGTGACGGTTATCCCATTCCACAAAGGGGGTGCCACCACGGACCCCGGAAACCACCGCTTGACGAGCCTGGTCTGCAAGGCCATGGAACTTATCATCTTGGAGCTTATAAACAAAGACATAGGTAACCTCCAAACCCTGGACCCCACTCAATTTGCGTTTGTAAAAGGTAGATCATGTCTACTAAACCTGACTGACTTCTTTGAAGCAATCACTAGAGCTGTAGATGAGGGCAAGGTAGTGCACACACCCTATCGTGACCTCCCCAAGGCTTTCAATACCATCCCCCATTCTGGAATTATAGATAAACTCACTAAACTGGGCATAAATCCCTATGTCACAAGATGGGTGGCCAACTTGCGCACTGACAGAATCTACACAGTAAAAGTAGCCGAGTCCAAGTCCGACTTCAGACCACTGATAAGTGGAGTACCACAGGGTTCGGTCCTGGGTCCTCTTCTGTTTGGCATCTACTTCTCTGAAGTGCAGGCCAACACAGAAGGTCTTTGGCTAACAAAGTTTGCAGATGACTGCAAATTGGGAGCCATAATAGAATCACCTAATGATGTACACATTCTACAAAAGGGCCTCACAGTGACAAGTGCTTGGTTTCAAAGTCATGGCCTCAAGCTCAATGCCAAGAAGTGCATTGTCATCCCCTTTGGGAAAAACTCAGTACCCATGAACTACCACACAGGCGGTAGCTCATGAAACATTGAAAGTGTGATAAGAAACCTCAGGACACAGGTGGACAGTAGTCTCTCATTTGATAACCACATCGCCACAGTAGTCGGGAAATCCTTCTACGTGACCCACCTCATCGCAAAAGTGTTCTCCTCTAGAAAAAAGGAGGTCATTGTTCCTCTCTACTCATCTCTCATCAGACCCATTATAGAGGATGATGCCCTGTTTGGCATGTATCTTACAAGACATCTACAACAATTGGAAAGGCCACAGAAATACCTCACTAAGAAGATGACCAGCCTCAAACAGATGCCATACGCAGACTGTCTCAAAAAACTCCAGCTCTACTCCGTCACATATCGCCTACTCAGAGGTGATTTCTGCCTAACATACAAAACTATGTCAAACCCAGAGCTGTTGGACATGCTACACTTAAACAAATCCCAATCTCTCCAAACCACATGCTTCAGGGACCTAAACCTTGTCACCACAATAAACAGAACATGAATGAGGGATAGATTTCTGTCCCAGAGACTTCCCATACTCTGGAACAAACTACCCATTCATGTCAAGCAAAGCTCTTCATTGGCCCTCTTTAAGAAAAATCTTAACGACTGGATAGGAAATAGAAAATTCTCCCTGGGGATCACTTCTGTGGCACTGCTTGACAGGGGCACAGGAAAATAATTTTCTTGGGTGGCGAAAGCCAGGAAGACTTTTTGGCTAGGCTTATATAGGCCCCAGAGCCAATAGCCTAGTACCGACCTATGAACCTATGAACCCATGCAGTAGGCTACTGCACTGTATATGGCTGTGGAGATAAAGAGGTAATATCTAGTCCACAACTATGGACCATGACATTCAGAGTAGTTGATTCCTCATTATAAAAAGCACAGAGTATAAATGATGCATGCAGTGCTATGCGTGGTCTGTGTTGTGTGGTGCATGGCCTACTGTCCATGCTCATCAGACAGGCCTTCTTATTTTAAATATTTTTTTCTGTGCAGAATATCTATATATATATGTGTGTGTGTATATATATATATATATATATATATATATATATATATATATATATATATATATATATGTGTGTGTGTATGTGTGTGTGTGTGTGTGTGTGTGTGTGTGTGTGTGGGTCTATACATGGTCGACATTTCAAAATGTCGAAGACCATATGGCCGAGACCATATGATCGACTTTTGAAATGTCGACTATGTAAAAACAAAAAAAAAAAACACAACAATCACTTACCTTCACATTGCTAGCAGAGGGGCAAGCTGATTATAAGAGTTATGCCTGACTATTTACTGAGATCTGTGCAGTTAGTGGAACTGGCAATATATAAGAAAGAAGCACATTTTGCACAGTTTTGATGAATATGTTTTTTTTCGGGACTTTATTTGAGTATGCAGATACTGCTGCTGCTGTAATGTTCGGTAATGTAAAAATAGTATTGCAGTAGCTGAGCGAATTGGTGGAAGAAAGTATAAATTTAAAGACTTACTGGTACTTTATTCAAACCAGCCTTATTCAAAAGTTGCTACTTTTTACTGAAAAGGAGAATATCTGACAGCTCATTGTTTTATGCTGTAGGTTTTTACAGTTTTAGCTCGGATAATTGAGAAGCAATTGTTTTTTTTTATATTAAGGTACTGCACATCAGATAAACTCCTTCTGTCATAGACATCAATCCCTGTGTCATCAGAAGCAACAGCAATAATCATTTGTGCAGTGTTGAGGGTGAAGTGGCAGGATGACTGTTACTCTAAAATTTAATAATTTTTCCACTGTGTGTTAGGCTGTTAATTGTGTGTTATTTCATTCTGCCTCTCTCTCCCATTCCATTTCATCATTTATTTTTGTTTTAATTATTATTGGTGTAAATGTCATCCTTAGCATTACTCATTTGGCACTGAATGGGCACTTAATGGTGTTAAACATTGCACTCTGCAACCCTTTACGGGCCTACACTTTTCTTTCCACATTTGATTTTTTTTTTAATTGTATTACCATTAGTCAACTGAAATACTTGCTGATGAAAACCTCCTAGTAGAGAAGTATATTACACTCAGACAATATGCATCTCCTGCCCATACTGCAATTATACAGTCACACAGACACACACACTTTTATATACATATATATATATATATATATATATATATGTAAAACATGTAATGGAGCACCATGGGATATATGTAAATGACCCCTTAAGGACAGTGAGCATTCCATTTACATGGTTTCTGAATGTCCATGACTTTTTAATTTTAAGTCTTTATGGTTACATTCAGGCCAACAAAGCTTATTATATATATTTGATTTTATTGCCTTTGACCTTACACAGTGACAATAGTCTACTGAAATGCATGCTGTTGAACTGAGACATGTCATGCCATGTTTTCATTACCTGCAGTGCTAAGAATGTGTTATAGTAGTTCAAGGTCAAATGTGTCATATACAACTTCTCCTAAAGACAGGGTGGGTGATGGTGCCTGTGATCATGTGGAAGTGCTGACATGAGTTTGATGCTGACCTGCCGCAATGTTGTGACCTACTGGATGCAGGTGATCCTACAGACACTGATCTCATGGTACTGCGTGATTAAGATCTCAAATTAGAGGTTATTCTACATAGAAATGAATGCTGATGAGGCCTGCATGAATTCTGTTGTGTTAGGTCTTTCCTGCTATTTCCAGAACTTTCTTGAGAAGCACTTCAACTGTGATGTGATATGCCTGCACATGTCCAGACAGTACCAAGTCTTCTTCCCCTTCCACTGCTGACTCTGGTAGGTATTGACTATTGTATACATGTTGGTGAAAATGGCTAATGTGTGTGCCACAACACTGCGCATGAGTGTGACTGTGGCATTATCCTTAGTCTCTACCATTTCCATGTAGTGCTGAATATCCTCACTTATTCCCTGCAATACTTAGATCATCTCTACCCATCTCTCTGTAGCACTGAACTGAGCATGAACAATGTCACAGCACATTTGCTGCTGGGCCCCCAACGCTTTTTGCATTTCTGGTGGTAAATGTAAAATGTGATTGCACCTGACACCCTTTTGCACAGGTGTTACAGTGGACACTTCTACCTCTGAGATGGTGCCATTCTCCAGAAGATGTTTCTGTGGTTGAGGTGATGCTGCTGTTCAAGTGCATGGGTTTTCTTTTTGTACAGTATAACCTTCAATGTAATGTCCTCATCTACCTGACTTTGTGATCCACTGTCACTCCTTGCAGTTAATGTAACTGCTGGGGGTGATCCTGCCATTAAATTTGTTGATTGTGTGCCACTGTCCTCAGGATGTCTCATTAATGTAATGCTATCACCAACAACAGCCATTCTGATGCTGACACTTTTCTTTCCACATTTGATTTTTTTTAATTGTATTACCATTAGTCAACTGAAATACTTGCTGATGAAAACCTCCTAGTAGAGAAGTATATTACACTCAGACAATATGCATCTCCTGCCCATACTGCAATTATGCAGTCACACAGACACACACACTTTTATATACATATATATATATATATATATATATGTAAAACATGTAATGGAGCACCATGGGATATATGTAAATGACCCCTTAAGGACAGTGAGCATTCCATTTACATGGTTTCTGAATGTCCATGACTTTTTTAATTTTTAAGTCTTTATGGTTACATTCAGGCCAACAAAGCTTATTATATATATTTGATTTTATTGCCTTTGACCTTACACAGTGACAATAGTCTACTGAAATGCATGCTGTTGAACTGAGACATGTCATGCCATGTTTTCATTACCTGCAGTGCTAAGAATGTGTTATAGTAGTTCAAGGTCAAATGTGTCATATACAACTTCTCCTAAAGACAGGGTGGGTGATGGTGCCTGTGATCATGTGGAAGTGCTGACATGAGTTTGATGCTGACCTGCCGCAATGTTGTGACCTACTGGATGCAGGTGATCCTACAGACACTGATCTCATGGTACTGCGTGATTAAGATCTCAAATTAGAGGTTATTCTACATGGAAATGAATGCTGATGAGGCCTGCATGAATTCTGTTGTGTTAGGTCTTTCCTGCTATTTCCAGAACTTTCTTGAGAAGCACTTCAAGTGTGATGTGATATGCCTGCACATGTCCAGACAGTACCAAGTCTTCTTCCCCTTCCACTGCTGACGCTGGTAGGTCTTGACTATTGTATGCATGTTGGTGAAAATGGCTAATGTGTGTGCCACAACACTGCGCATGAGTGTGACTGTGGCATTATCCTTAGTCTCTACCATTTCCATGTAGTGCTGAATATCCTCACTTATTCCCTGCAGTACTTAGATCATCTCTACCCATCTCTCTGTAGCACTGAACTGAGCATGAACACTGTCACAGCACATTTGCTGCTGGGCCCCCAACTCTTTTTCCATTTCTGGTGGTAAATGTAAAATGTGATTGCACCTGACACCCTTTTGCACAGGTGTTACAGTGGACACTTCTACCTCTGAGATGGTGCCATTCTCCAGAAGATGTTTCTGTGGTTGAGGTGATGCTGCTGTTCAAGTGCATGGGTTTTCTTTTTGTACAGTATAACCTTCAATGTAATGTCCTCATCTACCTGACTTTGTGATCCACTGTCACTCCTTGCAGTTAATGTAACTGCTGGGGGTGATCCTGCCATTAAATTTGTTGATTGTGTGCCACTGTCCTCAGGATGTCTCATTAATGTAATGCTATCACCAACAACAGCCATTCTGATGCTGACATCTTCCAGCAGTACTAGTAAAGCAGAACTGCCACCTTCCACTGCTGACCCTTTGAAGAATTAATTCATTACATTAGTACTCAGAGACCGAGGGTGGACGTGGTGGTGCAGTGGTTAGCATTGCCACCTCACAGCAAGAGGTTCATGGCTTGATCCTTGGCTGGGGTGCCTTCTGTGCGGAGTCTGCATGTCCTCCCTGTGGTCGCGTGGCTTTCCTCCGGGTGCTCCGGTTTCCTCCCACATCCCAAAGACATGCTGTAGGTGGATTAGACACTCTAAATTGGCCCTAGGTGTGTGTGTGTGTGTGTGTGTGTGTGTGTGTGTGTGTGTGTGTGTGTGTGTGTGTGTGTGTGTGTGTGTGTGCCTTCTGTGGAAGGTTGGGCGCCAGGCTGGCAACTCAACACCGTAAAACTCCACTGCCAATCATGAGCGGACAGGTGATCTGCTGTGGCGACCCCTAACCAGGAAAAGCTGAAAGAAGAAGTACTCAGAGACCAGAGCACACCACTGAATGCTGTGTAATAAATCTTGAAGCACACTTACGATGTACACTCACTTCACTTTCATGATTGACAGAAATGGAGGGCTCACATATTGGTTGTAAATATCATGTTACATGTAAGTAGATAACCTCTGCAGTCATCATGTTATTGCAAATATGTCATGGTGGTTGCACTAATCCTTCCTGAATATATGTCTGTGGGGCTCTACTTCATAACACTGAAATGTCATAATGTTGAATTTCATAACACTTATGCCAAAACATCTAAATCCCAAAACACTGAAAACTAAGAATATTGAAAGTGTGCTTCATAAGACTGAAAACTACAATGCATATGTAAATAACATCCTTTCCCCCTGTAACAACACCTAACTAACAAACATACTTTCTACTATGTTTCTGCAGGGGGCAAGCCCCCTGCACCCCCCCATGTAGGGGGCTCTGCCCCCCACACACCCCCATAAATTAAATATACCAACTCCAAGATCGCACTACAGTGGATAAAAGTTAATTTCCTAACCTCACACTGACCACTGCACTGCAATCTTGGACTTGGTATATTTAATTTACAGGGGTATGGGGGGCAGAGCTCCCCACATGGGGGGTACAGGGGTGCTTTCCCCCATGCAGAAACGTAGTAGAGAGTGTGTTTGTTAGTTAGGTGTTGTTATAGGTAGAGGTGATATTATTTACTTGTGCAATGCAGTTTTCAGTGTTCTGAAGCACACTTTCACTGTTCTTTCAATGCTTTGGGTTTTCAGTGTTTTGAATTTTCAATGTTATGGTCTCAATGTTATGAAATTCAATGTTATGAAATTTCAATGTTATGAAGTAGACCCATCTGTGGATGCTGTTGAGGAGGGTAAGTGCCAGTGTCCACATCACCCCTAACTATGCCTGTGCGAAATTCATCAGTATCATAGTCATCTCCCCCTTATGAGGAGAAGGTATTCCTCATTGAGTGTTAAAGGGATAAGTATAGGTAGTCATCCACCAGTACTGTTAGGCAATTGCATTCTGTCTTGTCTTTGCTTTGCAATATCTTACCATATCATTGGCCATTTTTCTGCATTGTGTCAATGTGTGGTTCCTCCCCACAACACAATTTATGTTCATAACCACCTGATTCTACATCTCTGCTCTCTCAGCTTGTTTTGGCCCACTTTTTCCAAAAAAGTACTGCCATATGTCCTGATGGCCACCATGAGGACACAGTTCTTTTCAGAGCTAAAAGTGTATTTTCTCTGTTATGATCTCTGCTGCTGCATCATGCATTAACCTGAAACAACACATATAAGCAACCCTAATGAAACTCGATTTTACAAAATTAAACCCACTCACTTTCTCTGCAACAAAGGACAAGAAACCGTGACAGAATTCCTTACATTTAAGTCCCTTTTTAAACCATGACAGTAATACTATAATGAAAGAAATATTAAAATCTGAGTACAGATTAAATAATAAATTCAACATTTCAATATCAACTGTACAATGTCCTCTTCAACATTTTTACTGCTAACCTGTACATCATGATCCAAAAATGAGAACAAAATAAAAACTTCCAGTGTAATCATATGTTATGCCAAAAGATATGCACATAATGAATGTTCAGTGGCTTCTTACCACACATTCCCTATGTAAATAACACTGCCATGTACATTCAGCTTTAAGAAATAACACTTGACATCCCCAACTCCTGTTATTACCACTGTTGTCATTACCAGCAACATCCAACAACTGCATATAATACTAGCTTCAGTTTACAAAAAACACATTTCCATGAAAATAATTATCCATTAAATTGAATTTCCACAACTTTCTAATATTTTATAACTGTAAAATTTTGTTTAGCTTACTTTAAAAAAGTACTGCTTTCCCACAACATTTGACACTGAACTCAACTTGATCTGCTTATAGTTATTGTATGGAAATTAAGATCTGTCATGCTGTTCTCTATGAACTGCAGTAATATATGTGTGTGTGTGTGTGTGTGTGTGTGTGTGTGTGTGTGTGTGTGTGTGTGTGTGTGTGTGTGTGTGTGTGTGTATCTAGTTATATCGACATAGACAGCTTTCATAGGTTCATAGGTTCATAGGGTCTATATAAGCCTAGCCAATAAGGTACCCTGGCTTTCGCCACCCAAGAAAATTATTTTCCTATGCCCCTGTCGAGCAGAGCCACAGAAGTGATCTCTGGGGTGAATTTCCTATTTCCCATCCAATCATCAAGATTTTTCTTGAAGAGTGCTAATGAGGGGCTCTGTTTGACATAGATAGGTAGTCTATTCCAGAGTATGGGAAGTCTCTGGGACAGGAATCTATCCCTCCAGCATGTTCCGTTTATTGTGGTGACAAGGTTTAGGTCCCTACAGCGTGTAGTTCAGAGGGATTGGGATTTCTTTAAGTGGAGCATGTCCAACAGCTCTGAGTTTGACATAGCTTTGTATGTTAGGCAGAGATTGCCTCTGAGTAGGCAATATGCGATGGAGTAAAGCTGGAATTTTAGACGGTCTGCGTAGGGTATCTGTTTGAGGCCAGTAATCCTCTTTGTGAATTATTTGTGTGGCCTCTCCAGTTGTTGTAGATGTCTTGTGAGGTACATACCAAAATGGGTGCTGTACTCTATAATGAGTGATGAGTAGAGGGGAACAATGACCTCTTTTTTTCTGGATGAGAAACCTTTTATGATGAGGTGTGCCATGTAGAATGATTTCCTGACCACTGTGGCAATGTGATTATCAAAGAAGAGACTACTGCCCACCTGTGTCTGTGTCCCAAGGTCTCTTATCACACTTTCGGTGATAAATAGACTACCACCTATGTGATAGTTCATGGGTACAGAGTTTTTACCAAAGGGGATGACAATGCACTTTTTGGCATTGAGCTTCAGATCATGGCTTTGACACCAGGCATTTGTCTCAGTGAGGCACTTTTGTAGGATGTCCACATCGTTAGGAGTTTTGATTATGGCTTCCAGTTTGTAGTCATCTGCAAACTTTGTTAGCCAAAGACCTGCTGTGTTAGCCTGTACTTCAGAGAAGTATATGTCAAACAAGAGAGGACCCAGGACTGAACCCTGTGGTACTCCACTTGTCACTGGTCTGAAGTCAGATTTGGAGTCTACTACTTTCACAGAGTGGGTTCTGTCCATGAGCCAGTTGGCAACCCATCTTGTGACATAGGGATTTATACCTAGTTTAGTGAGTTTATCTATAATTCCAGAGTGGGGGGTGGTATCAAAAGCCTTGGCGAGCTCTAAATAGGCTGTGTAAACCATCTTACCCTCATCTATGGCTTTGGTGACTGCTTCTAAGAAGTTTATCAGGTTTAGGAGACATGATCTGCCTTTTACAAACCTGAACTGGGTGGGGTCCAGAGTTTGGAGATTATCAATGTCTTTGTTTATGAGTTTCATGATTATACGTTCCATGGCCTTGCAGACCAGGCTCATCAGGCTAATGGGGCAGTAGTTCACGGGGTCCGTCGTGGCTCCCCCTTTGTGGAGTGGGATAACCGTCGTGGTGCACCATTCAGTGGGCACAAAGCCTGAGGTGAGGCTGAGATTGAACATAGTACTTAGGTGGGGTGCCAGTTCGTTCTGTAGTTGTGTAGAACACAGCCTGGGATATTGCCTGGTCCCATGGATGCAGTGTTCTTTGCTTTGGAGAGTGTGTTTTTCACCTGTGCATCTGTGATTACAGGAACATCACATTCTTCCAGTATAGAGATGGACCCTCTAGGGGGTAAGAGGGGAGGTAAAGTAAGCACTGAACCTATCTACCAGGATGTTAGCAATATCAGTTGGTTCTGTATATTTAGTGCCATTGTGCTGTAACTCAGAGCAGATCTGAGTGTCGCCATTCAGATTCTTGACATAGCTATAGAATGCTTTGCTTTGCGGTCGTCTTTAGAGTCAGTGGCAATTTTGTTTTCGTAATTAGCTTTGGAGGATTTTATGAGGGATCTCAGCTACTTACTGAGGCTGACCAGTGAGCTCCTCCAGTCATAGGATTTTACTCTTTTTTGCAACGGTTTCTTTCTTCTGTTGTAGAGTTTGTTTATGGCAGAGGACCACCAGATTGGCTTCCCTTTTTTGGAGGATAGTATCTTGGTTCTGTTAGGGATAGCACGATCCATGCACTCATGTAAGTGCTTATAAAGTGCATTTGTGTAGGATTCAGCAGTCATACCTCTACTGTCTGTCTGCATGGGTGTCATGAAGTTTGCCACTTCTGTCTTAAGAAGTGTGAAGTTGGCTTTGGAGAAGTTTTTAACAGTGGTTTCCAGAATGGGGGGTGGGGGTGGGATGTGGATGTCTAGGGTGATTAGCCTGTGGACGGATCTGAATAACAAGGAATTGACCTCTGGTGTGGAACACCGGTTGCCCATGTTGGTAATGGCCAGGTGTAGGATATTGCTGTCCCTGGTGGGGATGTGAATAAGTTGATCCAAGGCGTTGGAATTTATGAATTCCAGAAAACGTTGAGCAAAAGAGTTGGTACATGAGTAGTTTTCCCAGTTAATGGTGGGGTAGTTGAAATCGCCCATTATTAGGGTGTTGGGTTGTACCCTAATATTTTCCAGTGTATCAAGAAATGAGGAGTGGGAATCCTGGGGCATGGTTGGGGGTCTGTAGCAAGCTACAATTTGGATTGCGGTCTTGCCCAGAGTTAGTTGCACTTGGAAAATCTCGGATGCATTATGCTGTGCAACTAGCCTGGAGGTGTGGAAATCCTTAATGAATATGGACATGCCTCCGCCTTTAGTGCTTCAGTCCAGGATTGGTGGCCGAAAGGTTCGGTATGAATTATAGCCTGGTAATGCAGGGGTGCTATCTAGAGCCTTGAACCAGGTCTCTGCCACTGCACAGATGTCGATGTTCTCCATTTTAAGGAATGTCTCGAGTGAGTGATTTTGAGGTTAAGACTAC